>NC_133653.1:69130919-69245318 GCF_009905375.1 Apium graveolens
TTAGTGTTCAGGACAGAAAACTCAACAAAAAAATCTGTAACATTGCCATGTTTAGCTAGAGAGTGTCATAAGCTTCGTTTTGATATGTGGATCGCTTGAATCCGATGTACGGTTTTGGAGAAATGTCCGTTTTAAGTAACGGCGTTTCGCGACCGAACCATTACCCCTCGCCTTACTTTTAAACCTTGGTTAAGGACTTTAAATGACTAATTGGGGTATGAAACAATTATGTTAAGTGGATTAGGCAGTTAGTAAGGTACTCGCGAAAGAATCGCCTTAAAACCCTTAAGGGTTAATTTATTAAAAATGGTGGAGCCGAGGGTACTCGAGCGACTTAAGTGAATCGTTAAGCGCAAAAGCGAACGTTAGGGTCTAATTGGTTAAAGTATAGATATATAAGCGACTTTGGTTTAATTCCAACTTATATGTTGTTTATAGGTTACCAGACTCGTCCTAAGCCATTTGTAACCCCCAGTCGCTCAGGCAAGTTTTCTACCCGTTATACTATTGTTGTGATGTATATATGTATATGTATTATCTTGTGATAAGTGCATGATTATTATTAGCAAAGTCTTGCAATATATTCGAGCATGTGATATGATATTTATATGCATGCCTGTTTTGTAATCTTGATATCTAATTGTTGATTCAAAAGCTTATAAGTTGCATAATACCTATGCTAGAGATAAGCAGTAGTTGCCTATACCGTTAGTATAGGGGACCCAAAGGTGAACATTTTCTAAACCGGGAGTCGATGTTCCCGAGTATATTATATATATATATTTATATATATATAGATATAGTTTTCAAAACTATTAATCGAATAAGGTTTATTCGATAACTTTATTTTAAATAATGAATATTAGTTGAATATTCATTCGAGGACTTATGACTCTGTTTATTTTATTTAATGAATATTAGTTGAATATTCATTCGAGGACTTATGACTCTGTTTATTTTATTTAATGAATATTATTAGTTGAATATTCATTCGAGGACTTATGACTCCATTTATTTTATTTAATGAATATTATTTTGAATATTCATTCGTGGACTTATGACTCCGCTTATTTATTAAATAATATTCTTTATTTTATTAAAGAATAATGTTTCGATAATCAAACTTATTTTCAATTATTCAAATAAAGATCGTATTTTCGCATAAATATATCTTTGGTTATTTATTATTCATTTCAAGTATGAGTTTTAAAACTTCTACTTCAACTATTTTTTTATAAAAGTTATCCTTATGGGAATATTATTTAAATAATAATATTCTGATATTTTCTAATATATCGGGACTGATTTATTTCATTAAATCAGCATTACTCCAAACATTCTTAAAAATGTTTTCGAGTCTTCAAAATGATTTTTAAAAGTTAGGGCGGATCCCAAAACTCATTTTTATATTTAAGATCCTCCTTTCGAAGGGGATTTAAATACTCGCTCAAAATCTGAAGGATCCGGCTCTGTGATGTATTTTACATTCGCAACGTGGTTGCTGTTTTGAGAAAACAAATGAATTGATTACTTACCCAACGTTCGGGAAGTAAGCCCATCTAATTGAGTCGGCATAAGCGACAGGCCGGGGTACGGTCTATCAAAGTGTAAGTGGCTGGGTGGCAGTCCATCAACGCGTAAGAGGCCGGGTGGCGGTCCAGTACAAGGTCCTAATGAGGCCAGGGTGATGACCGGTGGGGGATTCATCCATCTACTAGTAGAAAAGGTTACTTATTACTATCTTTGCCTGATCAGCAAGATATCAGGTTTATGCCAAGATTTTCTCCTTTCCAAATTCATTGGATATTGCAACTCTGTTTATTATTTTTATAATAGAGGTTTTAAAGGAGTGTATGAATGTATATATATAGGTGTATATATATATATCGGGATTTAATGAAGTATCTCGTAACTTCATTATTTATAATGATATTTCAAGGATTGAATCTATTCAAGTCTTATCTTGTAGTCTCATCTATGTGATGAACTTTTGAAACTGATTATACCTTGAACGGTGGTAGTTCAAGTAGTATTCGGATATAAGTATATTGGAGTATCTTGTAACTTCATCTTTTAAACTTATATCTAGTAAATGATTATCTTGTGCATGTCAAAGATTTTCAGAAAAATGTTGAGACAAGGTTAGATATATGAGATCACCTTGCAACGTATTTTATACAGTTATAAACGGGAACTCTGTGTATATTATACATGTCAGAGGATTTCAAAGATTGTGAAAAGTATATATGTATATATATACTGAATATTTTGTGACTTGGTCGCGTTAAGATATCAGCTTGGTTCATTTCTTCTTGACCAAGACTTTCATGTGTACTATGAGAAAGCTCATATATTGTTAGTTATTATACATATTATTTTGGTGGGCTTATTGCTCACCCTTGATTTCTTCTTTCATCACACAACATCAGATAGACAAGATGAACAGGGCCAAGCTCCCAATTCGCGAGCGGATAGGAAACCTTCTGCAGTTTCCTATAGGCGTTGATGTTGCTGTAGCTGAGGTAGGAACTACTAATAGGCTAGGCTTTCAACTTTTGATGTACCAGACTTATGTATCTTTATAAATTGTAATAATGGCAAATAAATGTAAATCTATTCAGAAACCCTTTTAAGGTGTAATGGCATATAATTTTGGAATAAAATGACTCGTGTTATTTTTGGATATTCATCTCTGAGACTATAACTTGTGGTGTGTGTGTTTATTGTGGGGTCACTGTACAGAGTAGTTGATTGTTTATTAAGATTGGGTGTTATTAAGGGAAATGGAACTCGTGACAACCCGGATCCCCGACCCCGGATTTGGGGGTGTTACAGACATCACCTTCCTGAGCACCAGATCTCCTACCTTCAGCAGATATCCCTTTATCTTCTTATTGTAATACCTTGCAGCACGCTGTTGATATGCTGCGAGCCTTAGCTGGAAATTTTCCCTTGCTTCTTCCAAGAGATCCAAATGAAGCCTTTGGTTGACTTCTGCATTTTCCTTCGTGTTACAAACTCTACAAAACGACCCTGAGCCAACCTCCACAAGGACCATAGCTTCATACCCGTAAGTCATCATAAACGGAGTTTCCCCATAGTAGATCTCGGAGTAGTGTTGTAGGACCACATCACTTTTGGGAGTTCTTCGGGCCAATTTCCTTTGCGCTCCCCCAGTTTTGTCTTAAGGGTATGCTTTATTATTTTAATCACGACCTCTGTTTGCCCTTTGCTTTGAGGATGATAGACCACTGTAAATTCCTTCTTAATTTTTAGATCCTCACATAAATATCGCAACTCCTTGCTATTGAACTGCTTTCCATTGTCAGAGACAAGTTTGTAAGAAATTCCAGATATGCACACGTTAGAATTGAAGAAAAAGTCTTTAATCTTCTTCGCGGTGATAGTCGCCAGCGGCATAGCTTCTGCCTATTTAGTAAAGTGTTACATATTAAATTCTCAATGATCAGAAGAAGCTCAGGATCTGGCTGTTTGGGTGTCATCAGTATCTGATGTGTCATCAGGATTTGACACATCATCAACATTTGGATGTCATCAGTATTTGAAGATAGTCAGCTTAGAAGATTTGTTCTGTTCCTTGTATTGTGAAGTAGATATCTTTTACATCTGAGTTATAGGACTTTATCTATTCAGTTGAAGATATGTATCAGTTTCAGTTAGTTTTTAATAATGCATGTCTTAGATTGATTTGTTATAGTTGTGTAGTATATAAACATAGTTTAGGTCATCACGTAGTGTATTGATCTCGAGTATCATTCGACCTAACAGCTCTCAAGAACATCAGTATTTCTTAAGAGAGTTTTGTAACAGTTTTTATCATATATATAAAAAGCTGTTATATTTTATTACTTGTTCGAAACATTTATATAAGTGTATCCAACCCCCCTTAAACAATTGTATCTTCACTGGGCAACAATTGATATCAAAGTTCACTGATAAACTTACAATCAGAAATGATCTAAACATGTCTTTGAACAAGTATGAAAGTATTAAAATTCCCATTTTGAAAAAGACTGAATATCCTACATGGAAGGTAAAGATGCTCATGCACCTCGAAGCTACAGATCCAAATTATCTCGACGTGATTAAAAATGGACCATACATGCCAACAAAATGGGTGCCTGCAACTCCTACTGTTGCTGAACACTATCAGCTAAAGGAGAAGAGTGAGTGGATACCAGAAAAGAAAGTAGTTGTGCTGAAAGATGCAAATGTAAGAAACATTTTGCATAATAGTTTTGATTATGTGATGTCAAATAGGGTGATAGCCTACAAGACTGCCAAAGAGATCTGGGATGCTCTTGAAACTCAATGTCAAGGAACCATGGCCATCAAGAAGAATAGAAGGGCTGTTCTGATTCAAGAATATGAACACTTTGAGGCCAAGCCTGATGAAAGTCTTACTGATATATATGACAGATTTCTGACCCTGCTTAATAATATGTCTTTGGTGGGAAAGGTGTATGATCGAGAGGATTCAAACACCAAGTTTCTGAGAGCCTTAAGTGAAGAATGGGAAACTCAGACTTCAATCATACGATATCAGTATGATTTGGAAATAATTACTCTAGATGAAGTCTATGGCATGCTGAGAACTCATGATTTGAAAGTCAAGCACAGGAAGGAGAGGAAAAGCAGGAAAGGGAAATATATTGCTTTGAAAGTAAATGATAAAGCTTCAAAAGAAAAGTCTGTTGGAGTTATAAGAAAGAAGAACAATTTGCCAGAATCAGATATTGATAATTCATCATCAAATCTTGATGATGATACTGATTCTGAAGTTGATGAGAACATGACAGATTCTGATATCATGCAAATGGCCGCATTGCTGGTTAAGGGCTTCAGGAGGATGCAATTCAGGAAGTCCAAGAACAATAGAAGCTTCAGGAAGAAGTTCACTGGAAGTGAAAGGAAGTCAATTGAAAGAAAAGATGGAAAGGATTCTAAAGCTGAAAAAGTAGACAGGACAAAGATCAAGTGCTACAACTGTGATGGTCCTGGTCACTTTACTACAGAGTGCAAGAAAATAAAGCATGAGAAAGGGAGGAACAAAGCCCTGATCACATCAAGCAAGAATTGGATGGACTCCTCTGATTCTGAAAATGAAGACACATGCTATGCACTGATGGCTAGCTTTGATGATCCTGCTTCCTCTGATTTAAAGGTACCAACTTCCTTCTTCTCATTTAATACTGAATATATATCTTAATTTAAATCTATTCTTAAATCTCTGCATGGTAATTTTAAGAATAAGACTCTAGAAAATGATAGACTTATAACTGAAATTGAGATCCTGAAATCTAGGAATGAACAGTTAGAGTCTGACTTAAAAAATCAGATAGATTTGAAGAAAGAATGTGAGAGAGCTAAACATCCAGTAAAGATTCTTAAGGCTAAATACAGTATGTTAGAGATAGATTTAGAAAATAAAAGAAAAACCCTTAAGTCCTGGACTAATTCAGGCAAAAAGGTTCATGAGATGATCTCAAAGAAAAACTGGAAAGAATGTCTAGGCTATAAAGATGGAGTTAAAGATGTTGACACTGAAAATAAAATTTCCCTTAAAACTCCTGTTAAGTTTATTTCTTCAGAAGTTGATGAACCCAAATCCATCTTTGAAAAGGGTTCAACATCAGTATCACAAGAAAAATTGTTAAGTGATAAATCTCAAAGAAAGGAGAGCAAGGAAACCATTAAGACTGTTAAGAAACAAAAGAACATAGGACTTTTGTCAGAAAAACAATAGAAAAAGAAATTATCTGAGGTTACTGACAAACCTCAAGTAAAAAGTCCTAAAAGAAACAGGAATGGTAAGCAAGGTATTTCTAAGGATTCAAATTACAAGGTTGTTCCCAATGCTCCCAGAAAAACTTGTTTTAATTGTGGAAATACTAATCATCTTGCTATTGATTGCCAGAGGAGTAAGAAATTGAAAACTGCTATTCCTGAGTCTGATGTTAGGGCCTAGGGGTAGATTAGTATTTTATAAACCAAAAAATCTTTGTTTTCATTGTGGTAGTAGTTGGCATTCGATTTATACTTGTAGTTCTTATCACAAGCTGTATCACAACTATTATGAACCTTTGCCTAAATTTAATAAAGTTGCTTGTGTGCTTACTTCTCTTGGTTCTACTAAATTTGCTTCTGACAAGACAAATCCTGACAAAGGAAAAACTGTCAGAAGTACTCCTAACACACAAAGTCTTAAGTTGTCCAAAAAGAGGGCCCAACATGTGTGGGTCCTTAAAAATCCTTATAATTAATTATTCTTCTGATTGCAGGGTAACAAGAAAAATACACTTGTCTTAGATAGTGGATGTTTAGGATACATGACTGGAAATAAATCCCTGTTGTCAGAATTTCAAAAGAAGGCTGGCCCAGATGTATCTTATGGAGATGGAAATATAGGACACACTCTGTGATATGGCAACTTGATAATTGGGAAGGCAGCAATAGAGAATGTAGCTCTGTGGATGGACTAAGCATAATCTTCTAAGCATCAGTCAAATCACTGACAGAGGTTATCATGTGGTATTTTATGACTCACACTGTGAAGTTGTTCATAACAAGTCAAAGAAAATTGTCTTGATAGGATACAGACATGGTAACATATATGAAGCAAGGCTGCATGAAAGTCTTGAAAAGGAAGCTACTTGCCTTATCTCTAAAGCATCAGTAGATGAGAGCTGGAACTGGCATTAGAAGTTTTCACATCTTAACTTCAATTCAATAAATGAACTTTCCAAGAAGGAGATTGCAAGAGGATTACCAAACATGCTATACTCAAGTGATGGTATTTGTGATGCTTGCCAAAAGTCTAAACAAAGAAGAGTATCTTTCAAAAGCAAAACATAATTCTCTATTTCTGAGCCATATCACATGCTACACCTGGACCTTTTTGGACCAGTGAATATAATGTCCATCAACAAGAAAAGGTACACACTCGTAATTGTTGATGATTTCACTAGATATACTTGGGTTTATTTTCTACACAGGATGGATGAACTTCCAGAAATTCTTCTGGACCACATAAGGCAAATTTAAAATGGATCCACCCATAAAGTGAAAATATGAGAAGTGACAATGGCACTGAATTCAAGAATTCAAAAATGGAGGAATTCTGCAAATATAAAGGCATAGAACAACAATTCTCAGCTCCTGGTACACCTTAACAAAATGGTACTGTTGAGAGGAAGAACAGAACTTTGATTGAAGCTGGCAGAACTCTGCCAGAAGAAGCTAAACTACCCACTTACTTTTAGGCTGAAGCAGTAAACACAACATGTTATACTCAGAATATCACTCTGATAAACAGACATGGTGTTACTCCTTATCAAATGCTAAAAGAGAAGAAGCCCAGTCTCAAACATCTTCATGTATTTGGATGTAAGTGCTTTGTTTTGAGAACTCATACTGATCAGCTCGGAAAGTTTGAATCAAAGGCTGATGAAAGAATCTTTGTTGGATACTCACCATCAAGATCATACAGAGTTTTCAATCTGAGAACAAACAATGTAGTTGTCTCCATCAATGTATCTTTTGATGATAAGAAGATTCCTGGTTTTGCAGAAGATACTCATGAAAGTATAATCTTTGCAAATGAAAATGCATTTTTGGAATCTGGATCAAACTCTAATGAACTTTCAAATCCTGATGATTCAAATCATGATACTCCTTCTGATTCTGAAGATAATCATTGTACTAATGAACCTGCACATGTTGAGGGGGAGCAACGGCAAGGATCAGCTGATGGTACTAACACTGAAGAATCATCTCAAGGTTTTTCTCAATCTAATCTCTCAGAATCCAATGCTAATTCAACATCAGACGAACATGAGTCAAGTCCCAATATCTCATCAGGAGATAACACAACAGATTCAGGGGGAGCCTCAAATGCATTTGATGCGGCATATAATTTAGGGGGAGCATCTAGCTCCAGAAGGACACTTCGTAGTGCCAGAAAATGGACTAAAGATCATACTCCTGATCTGATCATTGGAAATCCTGATGATGGTGTAAAGAAAAGAAGTGCAACTCAGAATGAATGTTTATATCATAATCTACTTTCAAAAGAAGAGCCAAAGAAAGTAGAAGATGCACTTAAGGATGCAGATTGGGTCATGGCTATGCAAGAAGAATTGAATGAGTTTGAAAGAAATGAAGTATGGAAGCTGGTGCCTAGACCTAAGAACAGGTCAATTGTAGGCACAAAGTGGGTCTTTAGAAATAAGACTGATTCTGATGGAACAATCATCAGAAACAAGGCAAGATTGGTGGCTAAAGGTTATTCCCAACAGGAAGGTATTGATTATGATGAGACATTTGCTCATGTTGCTAGGTTGGAAGCAATCAGAATCTTCTTGGCATATGTTGCTCACAAGAAGTTCAAGGTCTTCCAGATGGATGTCAAGAGTGCATTTCTCAATGGAGAACTTGAAGAGGAAGTCTATGTTAAACAGCCACCAGGATTTGTGGATCCTAAACACCCTGACTATGTTTACAGACTTGATAAAGCACTCTATGGACTGAAGCAAACACCTAGAGCATGGTATGAAACCCTTGCTCAGTTTCTACTTGAAAGTGGATTCAAAAGAGGTACAATAGATAAAACCTTATTTATCTGAATAAAGGTAAATATTTGCTTTTAGTTCAAATTTATGTGGATGATACCATTTTTGGATCAACTAATCAAACACTGTGTGATAAGTTTTCAAAGTTGATGCAGTCAAGATATCAAATGAGTATGATGGGAGAGATGAGCTATTTCCTAGGCTTGCAAATTAAATAGACTGATAATGGCATCTATATTAATCAGTCCAAGTACACAAGGAATCTACTGAAGAGGTTTAATATGTAAGATAGTGAAACTGCAAGTACTCATATGGCAATTGCTACAAAAATTGATCTTCATGAAGGTACGACAGTTGATGTCACAAGCTATAGAGGTATGATTGGTTCTCTTTTATACCTAACTGCTAGTAGGCCAGACATTATGTTTGCCACCTATTTGTGTGCAAGATTTCAAGCAAATCCAAGGGAGCCACATCTAATTGCAGTAAAGAGAATTTTCAGATTCCTCAAGGGTACTGTTTCATTTGGACTTTGGTATGCAAGGGAAGCTGATTTTGCACTATGTGGTTATTCAGATGCTGATTTTGTTGGATGCAAAATCGATAGGAAGAGTACATCAGGAAGCTGTCAGTTTTTGGGAGGCAGATTAATCTCATGGTTCAGCAAGAAGCATAAATCTATTTCTACTTCAACTGTTGAGGCTGAATATATTGCAGCTGGGAGTTGCTGTGCTCAGTTGTTATGGATGAGAAATCAGCTCGTGGACTATGGATTATAATTTTCAAACATTCCTATTTATTGTGATAATCAAAGTGTTATAGCTATGACAGGTAATCCGGTGCAACACTCTCTTACAAAACACATCAGTATCAGATATCACTTCATAAGAGAGCATGTCATGGAAGGAACCATAGAACTTTATTTTGTTCCTACTGATCAGCAATTGGCTGATATCTTCACAAAGCCATTACCTGAGCAACGTTTACAAAGCTTGTAAATGAACTTGGTATGGTTTGTTGGGATATATAAATTTATTTCAATTTATATTTGGTCAAATCCTGATGTAGATTGATCAAATCCTGATATGTCCTAAATGTTGTGTTTTTAGATATTAAGCCAGGAATATGTGATGTATTTTATTTTATGCATGATAAATTAAGTGAATTTATTTGCTAATTGTGCATGTATGAATAAATATATCATTGTCATCATTACAAATCAGTCTAGGGAGATGCGCCTTAACAAAACAACTTTTGGTTAATTTATTAAGTTAACTCTTCACTTAATAATTGGTCAGTCTCCTAGTCCCTTGATATTCCTTTGGCTATTTAACCATCATTTCAGCTCAGTCATATCATCTCCTATTCTCACAAAAAACGACCTTCTCTCTCTTATTTCTCACTATTTTCTCCTATCACAAAAATGGTTCTTGTAAACATGTTCATGAACTTTGAGAACTTCAATGTCGAGTTCAGTTGTGATGACTGGGAGCAGGAATGACACATCACTGCCATTCCCGATGAGGTTCGGAACTTGGTTCCATAAGAGATTCAGACAAATCTCCTGTTCTTTGAGATGGACTATCATCTCCATCTTGATCACTTGGAAGAAGCACGGCGAGAGGCTCTTCTTCAGCAAGAACAGATCATCTGTCTTGCTGTGCTTTTTATCAATAGTAGGAGGAACTAATCAACATCAACAACCTTAGTTCTTAGACCAAGACTGTTGATGTTCATCTTCTTAGACTAGGACTATCTTGTAATCTTTTTGCATATAATCTACAAATTTCATGAAATGTACTCTTCTGATATATTAATGAAATTTCTTTTGATTGCAAGATTTAGTCTATGATTATTTCACTATATATGCATGTGAATGTTCTTATTGAAGCCTGTTAATCTTTACATCATCCACTTAAAATGTATATCTTGATGATTGTTTTGATTAAAATTGTGGTTTGCTAATAATTTATGATGCTTTGACAAACAACTGTTGAATTTGAATTAACATATCCTGAGTTTGTCAAATCCTGATAGAAACGAGGTCTCAAATACTGATGACAGGTCAGCACATTCTAATTCAGATTATTAGTCTTAATAAATTTCTGAGTAGTTTTCTTGCTGCAATTAAGTATTTCACTTAATTGTTGGTTAATGGTGGATTATCTGATAAACAAATTTCTACAGTTGTGTCTTGACATATCTGTATGTATTTTGTCTTTACTTCCGCAATTTACTCCACCGTCAAACTTTATTACTCAGTAATTGATACCTGTTTAAAGTCAAATTCACTAAATTACCTTCTTCATATGAATGTGTTATACTCTAGAGTAGAAAAGTTATAAACCCAGAAGAAATTATGTGACACAATTCATCATACACATAGTTTCACTGTGCACAATTCACTTATACTCTCTCACACAAGCTATACATATCATGACAATGTCTGAAGTTTCACCACTCTTCAGTTTAACCACTATCATTCATGGAAATACATTTTGTACTAACAATTACTTAGCTCTGCTTACACATCAGTAGCTACCATCATCTTTTCATGATATTCAGGATTTTCTCCTTCTATGTCCAATTGGGTATGCTCTCACGACTCCTGTCAAGGTGTCATATAGGGCTGTCATGCAGGTATGTAATACAGCTTTGGTAAATTCAACAAAAACTGGCTTTTCTCTTGAATATGAGGGCCAACGATATGAAGTTGACGCTGATATTCTGCTCCAAGCCTTGATATTGCCTGCCCTTGATGGTGCTCCTGATACTCATACCACTGAGCAGCTGTTTGATATGCTAAGGACTTTAGGCTATCAAGGAGAAACAACAACCACTGGAAAACTTGCAAGGACCAAACTGAAAAGAGAATGGAACTTTTTCTTTGATTGCATCAGTAGGTGTTTCTTGAATAAGACAACAAATTTTGATGCTCTTCCATCCACTTCTCTAAAAAATTGGATACTCTCTTCTTTACTCTGGTAATTTTGATTATGGTCATACTATACTACAATTCATAATTTCTAGGAGAGCAGATGCTTCAGGAGTAATAGGGTATACTAGATTTCTACAACTGATTTTCAATTTTCTATACCCTAATATCATTTTTGATGATGATGAATTACTCCCTGTTTTTCAAATTTCTGAAAAAGCTATCACTGATCTTATTAAAAGGGATGAAAAGAATAAATTTTCAGGACCTCCCTTTCTTCCTAGAGAGGTCAGGCAATTTCTATTAAGAAATGGACCTACTCCTACACAAGTGCCTGTAAATCCTGATGCTGGCACCTCTGTCACAGTTCCTGATGCTGAGAATAAAAAAACCACCCATCTTGTTTCTAACCCAAACATTTCTTCTTCCAAATAGCAAACACATCAAGCTTTTAAATTAGCCTCCTCTGTTGTCTCTCAAAATAAATCATTTGTAACAAAGAAAAGGCTGGTTAATAAATCTATCACTTCTGGACAGAAAGCTAAATAAGCCTCACTGAGTGAGAGTAAGAAGAAAGAAGACTGCTTTTCAGTCAGGAAAAGAAGACTGATCATAGAAGATAATTCTGACTCAGATGATCAGATGCCAATAGGGTCCTTATCAAAAATCAAGAAATCCATTGATCAACATCCTGATAACTCTGTTGACACTACTGGAACCAAGGAGCCAACTACTGATGCTAGTGCTCTGCTTGACAAGCTTCCAGTAAATAAAGCAACTGCTGAACACAAGAAACCTGCAAAAAGCCAGTTAAAAAGAAAAAGTGAAGAAGTAGTTGGATACATCAGAAAGAAGAAGAAGACTCGGCCTCTTTCCAAGGATGTCAGTACACAAGAACCCAAGTCTCAAAAGGATTTAGCAACTGCAACACATCCAGTCACACAAGAACCATATTCTCAAAAGGAAGATGCAGACACCGAGGCTGTACAAATCATTGTCAATATTACTCAGAGTGATCTTCTTACTGACTCTATTCAACTACTACAGGACAAGCAAACTCATCAGGAAATACTGTCAAAGGTGGATGCAATCATAAATGATCCTATTTTTGAGAAGAGCACACAAGAACCTTCACCAAGCATTGCTGAAGCATCTCAAATTTCTCAGACTCCACAAGAAGTATCAGTTTAATGTACTGATGCTAGTCTCTCACCTTCTCCTGACAGACCAAATCTTGATGTTACAACAGTACCTACTGAGAATCATCCTTCAACTACACTAGCTACTATTGATGATCCACTACCGATTGCTAGTTTGCAGAAGCATCCTGATGTGCTGCTTGTTCCTCCACGTCCTCACTTCCACTTGAGGACTCACCTTCAGGTATTGCTAACTTACTCATATAATCTCATGTTTGTATGAGTATAAATAGTCTCTTCTTTAAGGTTACCTCTATTTATATGACAAGCATACAACTCTTCTCAGCCATCTCTTATTTCTTCGCTAAATGTATGATTGAGCCTTCATGTGAAACTGTGTGAAAATATCAGATTAATTTTTTTTTGAGTGGCAGTCTCCTGTACTGGCAAAAGGAGAGGTAGCTTTGAAACAAGAATTTTATAAGTTTTTCTTTACTTATAAAGTTTCTTATGTGAGAACAATATTACTCTTAAAAGTAATATATTGTGTGAGAAGTGATGAGATCACTTGAAAAGAACAGAGAGATTTAGGTGTTACCATGTTTCTGTTTCAGGATCTCATCAGCCAGAGGCACCTCTTGCAAAGGATTTCGATAAAGACAAAGCAATTCTGCCTGATTCTGCAAATTCTTCCGATGGGTTGTCTGATTCTGATAATGACAGTGATGCAGATGATTCTGACACAACTCAGCTTAAGTCTGCAATTGATGTATCTAAGAAGTCCAATGTTCGTTCTTCTTTGCAATTCAATGTAAATCCTTCTTATTACAATGCTGATGCTGAACATTTTTGACAGACATAATGGGATTATAAATGGAAACTTGCAAATACTTCCATCTTATCTGCTGTTGGCCTGCAACATATTCATCGTGCCTATGATGAAATTCAAGCTCCTAATCTGAAGTTGCATATTAAGGCCTCCACTATTTCTGTTAAAGGAATTCACTCTGACCTTGATGAAATGAAGAAGTCTCATGCTGCTATCAAGGAGAAAATTGATGGATTTTTGCTTCACACACCTACCTCAGCTGAATTCAAAAGTGTGAAAAATACTATCATAGATGTTGTTGAATCTCAACACTGCATGACCTCTCGAATTTCCTCCTTAGAAGATAAGGTCTCTTTTATAGGTGACAAACTGGATGCTCTATTTTATCTTCTTTTAAATAATGATGCCAAAAAGGGGGAGAAGATAGTTGCTACAAAATCAACATCAGATTCTATCCAGACAAAGGATAAAGATATTGATGATGATGGTGATAAGAATAATCTAGTTACAGATGTTCAAATTGCTTCTACTGCTCAACAACCTCAACTTCCAAGAAGACTCATCATTCAGGACAAAGGAAGTGTACTGGTGCTCACAAAGCCAAGTACAAGACTACAGATGGTGCTCCTGAGGATGATGATGTTATAATCTCTAATTTAGCAGATGCTAAGGGATTATTCTTTCCTTACATGTATAAGGAAACAGGTGAAAAGATTGACTTGTACTACAAAGATAAGAGGTTTGAGCAAAAGAATGCTAGGAGTGCTCTTGATTATATAACTGAAGAATTTCCTGATCAAACACCTGAAGAACCAGTTATACAACAAAAAGAGCTAATGGCTCAAATTGAAGCTGAAGCTAATATTTCTAAGGGAAGAGGAAAAAGAGGCGGAAGATCTACAAGAGCTAGAGGAAGAGAAAGAGGAGGAAGAACTTCTAAATCAAGTCAAGTGACCGCATTTAACTCTATTTTTCTGAATTTTCTATCCAGAGAAGGTTATGTTCTTGTACAAGGACATGAAGGATATGAAGGAGATGAAGAAGTTCATAAGCCAGAAGAGTTGATTATACCAAGGAAGAAAAGATCAGCCACTGACATTGATCAAGCTAATACAGCAAATCCGAATGTAACTCCTGATGTAGAGACAAATCCCGAGGTAAAAGCAGAACCTGATGCTATGAACCTGATAGCTGATTTTTACTTTGATAAAAAAGTGATTGAAGCATTAAATGATTCAGCCCTTACTCCAGTAGTCACTCCTCATACTTCACAGTTGATGAAAAAAAGAAGGTTGATAGGAGGAAAGCTGATCAAGCATGCAAATAATATTTGCAGAGAGTTTTAAAATCAAAGAGGGAGCTATGACATAAAGCAAAATGGAAGATTCATGATCTTTCTACAATTTATGCTCCTTTCAGCAAGAAGGATAGAGGATGGAAAGATATTTATATATTTTATTATCCTAAAGGGATCAAGCATGTTGAATTTGTGTCAGCAGGGTTAAGAGATTTTATTCCAGAACAGGAAGATGTTGATAATTCCATCAAGAAACCTTCTTGGGTGGAATACAATGAAAAAATGAAACTTGTCAAATCTCGAACCAGAGGAGGCATTGGTCATTCTGATATGGAGATTCTAAGATCTGATCTGCTGGATACAAATACTCTGACAGAGAATCTTGGTGAAAGAGTTTCTCTTCACATCTTGAGAAAGTTGAAGCTGTGAAGATCGTCTATAGAAAAATAAATGATAATGATGTCAGAGAGGAGATTCTGTACTTTTTCAGGGATGGTAAAGTAAAGAGCTTTACATTGCAGCAACTCTTAATGAAGACTGTGTCAGAATTGAAATACATTCACTATCTTCTTAGAGTTGAGAATAGTGTCACCAGAAATTGGTCTTCTATGATACTTGAAGTCATCAGAAGAAGAGTCATGACAAAAGATGATAAATACAATGGTGATTATGTCCTGAGTACAGAACTATACTGGTCAAGAAATGAAGATGAAAAAGGGAGCTGCAGTGCTACAAGTTTTTTTCAACAGTCCTCAGTTATCCTTCAGTCCTGATCATGAAGATGTCAGTTTAAGCTACATGTTGATTGGTGATCTTGAGATAAGCAAAAGCTCAATTTCTAAGTTGAGATCAGCCATCTATCAGCTTGGAGAAGACACTGAAGAGAAGAGAGAGTTGAAGAAAAAGCTTATTAAAGTCCTACGAGACAAGGAAAAAGGAAGATTGAAAAACTTTCTGGCATCAACTGTCAATTATCTGAAGATACTGAAGTGAGCTTTACTCCTTGTACATTTTGTAGAATGGTTTTGGCATCATTGAGAATGGAATTTGTGCTTCATTACATTAAGCATAAATTGGGGGAGATTGTTACATATTAAATTCTCAATGATCAGAAGAAGCTCAGGATCTGGTTGTTTGGGTGTCATCAGTATCTGATGTGTCATCAGGATTTGACATATCATCAACATTTGGATGTCATTAGTATTTGATGACAGTCAGCTTAGAAGATTTGTTTTGTTCCTTGTATTGTGGAGTAGATATCTTTTACGTCCGAGTTATAGGACTTTATCTATTCGGTTGAAGATATGTATCAGTTTCAGTTAGTTTTTGATAATGCATATCTTAAATTGATTTGTCGTAGCTGTGTAGTATATAAACACAGTTTAGGTCATCACGTAGTGTATTGATCTCGAGTATCATTCGACCTAGCAGCTCTCAAGAACATCAGTATTTCTTGAGAGAGTTTTGTAACAGTTTTTATCAGATATATAAAAAGCTGTTATATTTTATTACTTGTTCGAAACATTTATATAATTATATTCAACCCCCCTTAAACAATTGTATCTTCACCGGGCAACATAAAATAATCAACCGCAACCACTGGATACTTGAAATCTCCTTTAGCCTTAGGTAACTCCCCAATAAGATCAAGGCGTCAAGAGCGTCGCTGGCATAGATGAGTAATTCGCAAAACGTTGGCAGCGATCGCAGGCTCTAACGAAATTTGCGGCATCCTCCTTCATAGTGGGCCAATAATAACCTTGGCGTAAAACTTTTATCGCCAACGAGTTACCCCCGAGTGATTACTACAGATTCCCTCATGTACTTCCCTTAAGATGTAATTTCCCTCTTCTTCATCGACACATCTGAGCAGCGGTTGATTGAAGCCCCTTTTATACAAAACTTCATCATATACCACATACCTTGCGGCCTGGTAGCGGAGTCGTCTAGCCTTGAGCTTATTCTCAGGAAGTGCTCCCTAGTGAATATAAGCAAGAATGGGCGTCATCCATGTTTCCTTGGGAGCCTCATCTACTTGCATCACCTCAACCTCCGGGATACTAGGAATCTCATGGATTTATAGGGGTATAGATCCCAACAACACAGCCTCTTGCTGGGATCCCAATTTCGCCAGGGCATCCACATTGCTGTTCTTTTCCTACGGTACACATTCCAACCTAACCTCTTTGAACTTTCCAATCAGGCGCTACGTGCACCTCAAGTACAATTCCGTCCGCGGTCCTCGAGCTTGAAACCCCCCATTCACCTGGTTTACCACCAACTCCGAGTCGCTTTTTGCAATTAGGTTCTGCACTCCGATTTCCAAAGTGATCTTTAGGCCATTGATCAATGCTTCATATTCCGCATCATTATTCGTTGTATAAAATTTGAAGTGAATTGCACTCATCAGATGATGGCCTTCCGGAGACACGAGTACTATGCCCGCGCCTGCTCCTCCATTATTAACTGCCCCATCCACATGCAAGATCCACCAGGGATGTGGAAACTCCTCTAAAAAACTCCTCAGTATGAGGGGGATGTAGCACTACCAAAGCCTTATCATCAACTACAGAATCAAATTCTAACAAAAAGTCGGCTAAGGCCTGCTCTTTAATCGCTATACGGGGCATATATTCCAAGTCAAACTGTCCCAACTCCACAGCCCATTTCAACATTCTCCCCGATGATTCTGGCTTGTGAAGGACTTGCCGCAGTGGATATGCTATACAGACTTCAATTCTATGGGCCTGAAAGTATAGGCGTAGCTTCCTTGATGCAAGGATCAAGGCATAAACCAGCTTCACCATACTTGTATAGCGAGTTTCATCATCGTGCAATCACTTGCTCACATAATACACTGGTGACTGTTGCGCATCCTCTTCTCTTACTAGCACAACGCTCATTGAATACTCAGAAATGGCAAGGTATAAAATTAAGGATTCTCCATCTAATGGTTTTGACAACATGGGAGGGTTCCCCAGTTGTTCCTTGATCCTCCTAAAAAGCCTCTTCACATTCTGGTGTCCATACAAAGTCTTTCCCTACCACTTTAATTGTCTTAAAGAATTCTTTGCACCTGTCAGATGATTTAGACAAATTGGTTCAACACGGCGATCCTTCCAGTTAGGCTTTACACCTATTTTATACTGGTGGGAGATTTCATGTCTAGCAGTGCTTTGATCTTTGCAGGGTTAGCTTCAATTCCTCTATGATTGACGATGAACCCAAGAAACTTGTTTGACTCCACACCGAACATGCACTTCTGTGGATTCAACTTCATGCGATACCTCCTTAGAATGTTAAACATTTCCATCAAGTGTTTGACATGATCATTTGTCTCTTTGGACTTTACCAACATATCGTCCACATATACCTCCATGGTTCTCCCAATCTGATTCTTGAACATCATGTTCACCAACCGTTGGTAGGTCGCGCCAGCGTTGATCAATCCAAATGGAAGCCCTATGTAGCAATATAACCCTCTATCAGTGATGAAGGATGTATGCTCCTGATCGGGACCGTACATGGGGATTTGATTGTAACCAGAGTATGCAACCATAAAACATAGCAAGGCATGCCCTGCCGTCGCGTCAACCAACTGATCAATTTGTGGGAGCGGAAAACTATCCTTTCGGCAATCTTTGTTGAGATCTGTAAAATCTACACACGTCCTCCATTTCCCATTTGATTTTTTCACAAGCATCGAATTTTCAAGCCATTCGGGGTAAAAAGATTCTTTAATCAAACCAACTTCCAACAATCAATCTACCTCTTCCTTTAATGTTATCGCCCTTTCCTTACTCACTGGGCGACGCTTTTGTCGTATGCTCGTGTAATTAAGGAAAATGTTCAACCGATGACACATTACCCCTGGATCGATCACCACCATGTCTGAATGACTCCATGCGAAGACATCGAGATTTTTAATCAAAAAACGGGTAAGCTTTTCCCTCATTTCATAACTTAGTTGAGATCCCACCTTCAAAACCTTGCTTGAGTCATCCTTATCGACCGGAACAGATATTGTGTCTTCGGCCGACCCCATTTTCTCGACAGGCATAGGGATCCTGGGATCCAGATCAAAATCAAAGTTCCGGGGGTCCTCGACTTCCATCCCCGCATTCGAGGGCGCATCCCTATATGCGGGAGCTTCCACCTCAGGACAAGGCATGGCTTTACGTAATGCAGGTGTGGAGGGCGTGTCCTCATTTTGAGGAGTATCAACCTCAATTTCATTTTCACTTTCCAAGGGCGCGTCTTGCCTTTGAAAAGCATCCACCTTGAGGTTACTTTCTAGGCTTCGTAAAATCTCACTTCTTCCTTCCAACTTTTCTCCATTAACCTTTTTCTGTATAATCCCTTATGTATGATTCACCATTTTCTCCACACTACGGATCCTCGAAACATTCCCCAACATCGCATAAGGGGTCTTGGTGATATGAGTTTCTTCTTCCTTTGGATCTTCCACATAATAATGGGCATGAACCTCTCCACTTAGTTTTGCCTGAATGCCCGCCGCATCTTCAAATGGAAGACCTTTTCCCTCATACCTTCTCCTGTGAAATTCTTTAACAGCCTTGTGATAGCATTCGCGTGATTCGTATTGTGACCCTCTCAGACTGCCCACTTCGTTAGGTGTTGGGAACTTTATCATCAAATGATGTATTGAGATTATCACCCTGAACGCTCGCAACCAAGGTCTACCTACCAACACGTTGTGCGCGGAGTCCTGATCCAGCACTTTGAAGTCTATCATTTGAGTGACAGACAGAGCTCCTTCCCCAAGCATGACAGGAAGCCTAACCGAACCCATAACCCTTACTGCCTCTCCAGTAAAACCGTAGACGAGTGGGACTTCAAAATTTATGTCACTGTCCGGGAAACCCAATTTCTTGTACGTGCTGTAATACAGGATGTTCGCAGAGCTCCCGTTGCCCAAGAAGACTCGATGCACGTTCATTGCCCCAATAAGCATAGTTATTACCAACGCATCATTATGGGGATGATGTACCCAAAAGTGACTCTCTCTCCCTGAACGTAATATCAGCAGATTCCCCTTTGAATATTTTTGGAGGTCTATCTTCTAAGCTATGTATGTTGGTGAGTGGGGGGTGTCGTGCCTCTCTTGCATTCCTTTCCAATGCCCGATTGCTATCACCAACAAATGAATGTCCTCTGAAGATTGCCCAAATACTTCCGGCCCTTTGGAACTTAACCTCCGCTGTCTTTTCGACATCCTCTGCCTGTGTGGGATGCCTTCCATCTTTCCCCTCATCATCGCTTCCTCTACGTCATTTCACCTTATCAATCCACTCTCCCAGATATCCAGCCTTGATCAATTCTTCAATTTCATCTTTTAGGTGACGACACTCGAGGGTGTCGTGGCCGGTAGACTCATGGTAATCGCAATATTTTTTCTTGTCTCTACTCTGCTATGGAGTCAGACGGTCTGGTTTCTTGAAAATTCCTCTGTCCTTATTAACCTCAAAGATGTGATCAATGGATCTGTCAGCGGAGTGTAATTGCTTACCCTCTTTTCATAGTTTGACGGTGGACTCCACTCTCTCTGCACATTCACGGCGTTCACCCTATTAGGGTTTCGGGCATTCCGCCGATAATCTGGACTCACAAACCCGTCTCTCCTCTTAGCTCGCCCCTTGGAGTTGTGGTTATTATCATTTTTCTTTATCTCGGCAAGCGATTGCTCAATCGCTTTGAAGGATTCCGCCTGTGCAAGTATATCAGCTAATGATACAGGGTCCTTTCCTTGCAGGTGTTTCCAAAAATCTGTTCCCACGCGCAGACCAGCTATAAGAAGTATTTTCAGTGTCTCATCAGTCGTGCCTCTCACCAAGGTAGACTCTGTATTGAACCTTTTGAAGTATGAGGTCAAGCTTTCCCCTTCCTTCTGTTTCACATTAGCTAATATGGTAACATGTGGCGTATACTTCACCGTAGCCTGGAACTGAGTTAGAAATAAAGTTTTCATCTGTTCCCAAGATGTGATCACCCCTGGTCCAAGTTTTTGGAACCATTGTTGAGCACCCTCTCTAAAGGTGGCCACCAGAAGATGGCACCGTTCCAAGTTCGGTACCTGATATACATCCATCTCAATATTGAAATGTCCCAAGAATTCCACGGGGTCCGAGTTTCTATGAAAACACAAGTCATTAGTTGTGTTCCTGTATCCTGCAGGCAACTGCACTTCCCTCACAAAAGTAAAAAAAGGGTATGAAGCTTGCGCAGTTGTTGTTACCCTACCTCCTTCAAGATGGTTGAGCAACCTCTTAAGATCATTCATATTAAACGTCCCTACTCCATGAATGGTTTGAACGTTGAGATGTTGGGGTTGCTCCACAACTTGTTGTTGTCCCCCTTGGTTACCCCCCGGGTGTACCGGTGGATCTCGCCGCCCCTCGCCCTAAGGTTGCGGCTGTGGTATGTTGCCATCTTGATTTTGAACATTCCCTTGCGCACGAGGTTCCTCCTGACCACGTCTCGGTATCTCATCATTATTTTGCAACCTTTCTTGAATTCGCGCTCCATCCCGGTCATGAGGACGCGTCCTGGATCCATTTCCCGTAGCACTGAGGGAAGCTACAGGAACAATGATAGGGGCTTCTTCAGTGGAGGGCATGTCATTTCTTCTTCCATTGTAAGGCGCCCTTCCATACTAGTATCCCATCCTTCGTCGTCCATTCCTTTGATAGCCTCAGCCATAATTTCTGAACCTTCCACGTGGAGGGGCACGCTCGTGTTCGCGGTGCCGCACCCTATCATCTCTTGGATATGAAGGGGGCACACGCGTTGTATCACGGGGCCTCGCTTCTCCACCGTTTTCATCCTTTTGCCATTCTAGTAATAATATCCTCAAATCATCATCTTCCAACCTTATGCCAAGTCTCCTCTTTAGGGTTGAAAAGTCTCTTATTTCCTCATCTTGATTCTGAATATTTTCCACACGATGACCGTCCATCATACGCCTAAACCTATGTGGGTGTGGTACAACCCGATTACCAAAACGAGGCCTTTCTCTACCGTCAGTGTCCTCATCGACAAGCTCCACAATAGGCTCTACATCATCAGAATATTCCAAGCGCCGCAGAGTGATTCGCGGGTTTTCTCTGCTGGCCTGGGCATCTCCCTCGACTATGGGTGCTTTTCCCATGGCATGGCCATGACAGGGAAAATGACGACCCTTCCTCGTCTTGCGATACTCCACCGTACTCAGCCTTGAGTGAAAGTTGTTCAGAGTATCCCCCATGCGGTACAACTGCTCCAAGATATCAGCGTTGCTGATGAGAACTGGAGGTATTCCTCCCACATCCGGAGCTCTCGGAGGATCTTTCATGTTTTTGGACACGTAGGGTTCATGGCGAGTGTAGCCTTCCTCGCCCTCTCCTTCAGATCTGATATCACTTCCATCATAAGAACTTCCATCATGATTGTAAGACATCTTTTCCTCCTAAGATTATGATCCTAATCAGCACCCCTCCTTCTAGCGCCAATTTGTTGATGAAGGAATCTGGTAACAACAAAATTTGAGGTTTCTCGCTGGAATTAAGATCTATGAAGGTGGTTCTTTGTCGGAAAATCAAGCGGTGTGTGGTGGTTTGTGGTTATTTTAGGCTGAGATCGATCAGAGTAAGTGGTGACTACCTTATCAGCTCTCAACTTCTTACCCTGTCAATGTGCCTACGTACCCTTTATATAGGGATCAAGCCTGACGTAGTTCTTGGGGAACAAGAAATCTAATGGGCTTAGACTTCTTATTCCTAGGCCCAGTAGAAGCCCATCCAGAATCCATCTTCCGCTAGCTTTAGGAATGTCCAACTATGAGGCTCAACCGCAAAGGCCCAAGGCTCGCCCGCAATTATAGGACTTCACTGATAATGCATCTCCCTGCACAAGGATAACACTCCGCTACAGCTTTCTCCCTTGATTTACGGACGCAAGTATAGCCACGGTTCACCCCAAATTCCGGACGAGAAGAGCGTCTTCTCTTAGCTTTCCCCACCAGATAGCAGGATAGGTGATCCCAAGCTCTTGGGTGCAAAGTGCATGATGACTCCAAAGTTCTCCAACGAAGACACCCTTTGAATACAAGAACAGAGTTCCCAAAGTACACACCAAAGTTAACCCCACATCCTCAACAAGGACACCCGTTGAATACAGGAGGAGACCTTTAATCATCACGCATACCCCTGAAGGCCTTCTAGCTTTTCACGGACATCCCCCTCCTTGACCGTCTCAAGGAGGGAATTCTTCAAAGAGTACCTACAACAAATACGTTAGTAGAAATAACTCTCCATTGCTCCTTTCTATGCATGCTTTGTCCTGAGCTCACCCTTGAGAATAGATTTACCACACATAGGACGCGTCCTAAGACATTGGGCGCGTCCTGACCTTCATGAAGCCTGTATTATTTTTTCAGCAACTACGTCTCATAACATTCCATAGAGACAGGACGCGTCCTAAACCTCTGGACGCGTGCCCCAACCTTCATTGCTAAAGGACCACAATTGTTAGATACCTCCACCATGGTGGATGCGTCCTCCGTCCCTGGACGCGTTCTACACCAGGTAGGTGCTTCCAAACCTCCTTACCATATAATCATCCTTAATACACATTCCCACAAAAAGTGGGCGCGTCTTAATATCAGGTCACGTCCCCTCTTTTGCAATACAACACCGAATTTAACTGTAATTTGCCCGCGTTTGACCCGCATTGATCCAATACCAAATTTTGGGTATACCAAAAAGCTCTCAGACACTGTTGAAATGCCATTTTATGTCAAAATCGTTATAATTGAACATAAGAGCACATATAGGGGAGCTGTTGGACTTGATCTAAGAGTTATTATTTTATAATATATATATATAAGGAACACACTAGATACTGTTGAAATTGCTCTAAGTCTCTTAAAATCTGTATTAGGGGTTCGTAATTCTCTTTGGCATGGCTCATATGGTTGTCAAAATATTGAAGTTGTAGAGTTCAGCAATGAAGTGCATATCTTAATCCTTTAGTTATGTTTCAGCTTTTGTTGCAAACTTGAATTTAATGCACTTTCCTCAAATTTTAAACCATCAATTTGGAGACGTACGCTCCTACATTAAACTTAAAAGCAAACAAAGATGCACTAACTCTACAAGTGAGCTTTGAATAAAGTTTCAATTCTTTAAGTACAATTCTACTTGTGAGTTGTGACTTTGATAGGTTGTTGAAGCTTCAATTTGTGCATCCTAGAATTTTTCCCTGTCTAGATAAGTAGTAGACTAACAATCCAGCCGCTCAGATTGGAAATTTGATGAAGGATGATCTATTAATTGAACCCATAAAGATTACGTTGCTTAGCAGATGGCAACCATGAAACACCCTACAATTTCGGTTTCTTTGCTTTGTGACAGTTCACTTTAGTCTAAGGGTAACGATAAACCAAAGAATTGAACATTATGTTCTAGCTAACTAAATCCAGTCTAGAGCTTAGCCTAGAGAAGACATTAGAATTATAGTCAAGAATCCTATATAAGTATATTTCACGGAGACGCAAAGATGATGGTGGGAGAACAGAGTACTGCTGGGATAGTGCCTGACGGGTGTATTTAATCAAGAATTTAAAGGATTTTTTTGGATTCTTAAAATCAAGAGATTCGGTTTGAATTTTAAAAAATCTTTTGAAATCTGATGGTATTCAGTATAGATTAGAAAAAATATTTTAACATCCGAGTATATTCAATTTAGATTTTAAAAAGTCTACTAAAATCTGACGGTGAAATATGATGGTATTCAATTTGGATTTTTAAAATTCCATCAAAATCTAATGGTATTCAAAAATTAGTGGATTTTTTTTATTTGAAAAAGTTGTGGATTTTAATGGATTTGCTAGTTCATTTTATTTTTTTGAAATCTCTTTAAAATACATGAGATTTTGAAGGATTTGTGGAAAACTTCACCGCAAGATTTTTCCATCAACTTCATCAAAATCCACGAACAATTAAAATCAACGAAAATCTTCCAAAATCGATAGATTATTATCAATCCTTTAAAATCTGAAATGAATACACTCCATTGAGATTCGGCGTGTACTGCGTAAAAACTTGAAAAAGTGTCAAAAAAAATTTAAATATATAAAAATAAAGGAAATAATAAAAAAATTTAAAATTGTGAAAATAAAATACCAATCAAAGTGCATAAAATAATTTAATTACAGAATGAAAATTAACTTCGTAAAAAGATAAAAAGTACATATTTGACATAAATAATTTAAAATTGTTTTTCTAGCTTTTCTTGAAGCAAAGTCGATCACTAAAAATATTTTTATAATCATTATTTTCTAGCAAACTATTAGATTTTGAAGAGTAGAAATTTATCTAAAAGAAACGAATTATACATGTAATGTTTTATTTATATGTACAATTGTTTAAATTTATATTAATCCATTTTCAATCCATTTTATATTTAAATTTTCTTATTTCATAATATATTTATCTATATAAAAAATGAATATAATTTAAAAATAAATTAGTTACCTACAGATTGAATATCATGAATGATATACATGTAATACTAATTGTAGTACTATTGTATAAGTTGTTACTAAAAAAGAAAAAGAACTAACTAACTAAATTAATTAACATTATTAAGTCATATATTATATATTATATATATAATACATCAACAGGGGGTTTGATGAGTAATGTAATTAATATGACGATTATACCGCTACATTAATATCTATATAATATTTATTTGACATCATTATTCATTTATTAAGAATTATTAAATTATTTTATAATTAATATGTGCATACATGCATACATATATATAATAAATACATACATATATATAAATTAATACATGCATGCACATGTACATATATATATACATACATGCACACATACATAGATACATACTCATATATTCTTATTTGACATCAATTTAACATCGTCTTCAACACAATAAAATGACCAAATATTATATTAAATTATATAAAATAAAAAATAAAATAAACTATTTATACACATATGTATGATTTATACTTCACTATTAATAATTATGTGACATATATCATATACTCACACCCGTTGTATATATTGTTAACATCGTCAGGGGAGTTTGTTGAGCAAATTAATTCATATGGTAATTATACCCATGCATTAATATCAATAGAATATTTAATTCCCCTCGTCATTCATTTATTAAAAAATAATAATTATTGTATAATTAAGATGTATATAGATACATACATACATAAATACAATAAATATACACATACATATAAATTAAGACAGGGACACTCACGCACACATACTCGTATATTCTCATTTGTCATCAATCTAAACTCGTCCTCCAACATAATAAAATGACAAAATATTGTATTATATTCAATTATATAAAAAATAAAATAAACTATTTATACATATATGTACGATTTATACTTCATTATTAATCATTTTATGACATATATCTTGTACTCCCACCGTCCCATAAGTTGTTAACATCGTTGTTAGACACAGGGATTAAAAATGAGTTATGTTAAAGAAAAATTAAGAAAGCGGGGGTAAATTTTGGAGCAATTATAAAGATAATATGATATGTTAGGAAATGTTAACAATCTGTTGGAACATTCCAAAATAGAAAGTTACTAAGTTACTGGGACAAAGTGTATCATATATCATTTAGTGAGTAAATTTACAGTACTAAAGTCAATTGCCTATATAATAAAACTCATCAATCACATTATAAATTATAAACACATTAAATAATTAAAAGAAATAATAATTTTTTTTATTTAGAGTGCTCGATATACATGAGGAATACATAATCACTTGTATTTATTTTACATTCTAAGCATTAACATATTATAAATACCATTTAATTATGAACTGACAAAAAATGTATACCCACCAAATATATCACACTCACTCATGCTCATATACATAAATAAATAAATTATTTATCAATTAGGTAACAATATAAATATAATGTCAAAAATTATAGCGAAAATAATTTTAATTAGAACAATTTAGAATATATCCGTGCATTTTCTAAATATATCGTAGAGTTGCACGTGCTATAGAGTTGAAGTCGGTAGTTAAACTTGGAGTTCACGACACTGTTAATGAAGGTGCTACTAAGAAAGGGGTTGTTTACGATTTTCAATTAGAAGTATTTATTTTTACTATTATGATTTTGATATTAGTATTTCTAAAGTTTACTCAGTTTTGTTAAGATAACAATCAAAACATTATTGAAGTATATAATATTTTTCACTCTGTTTTTTCATTTACAATTATTTAACCATAAAACTAAAATTTATAAATTTATTGCTAATTTTTTATTTTGGTTTTGATTATACATACATATATAAAAAAATGTGCTTCCCTCAGAGCTGTTTGGTCTCGAACACCTGGAACACGGTTCTGGGAGAAACGGGGAAATTACCTGTACAAAAGAATGTGATTGTAGTATTCTTAATGCAGTTTTTTGTTTATTAAATTAAGTGTAATATTATTTCAAACACAATTGAGTGTAATATAATCTGGCTAGCCTTCGTTTGCCTTCCAGTTTTTATATACGCAAGTCATGATAGTACATCAATCTCTCAGACTTGTCATTTCTCGATTTATTTGCATTCTCCTGTCATAACGCACACAGCTAGTTTTTGCTACAATCTTTCGGCTCTCTCTTCCAAAATAACTTGCATGTATTTTTTCAAGTCAAATTAGCCCAGTTTTGATTGTTTATTTATAATTTATAATTGCTATTAAAACCAAAATTTATGAAAAAGTATAACTAAAAATTAAACTAAACTTACATATATAAATTAAGATAAATTAAAATAATTTTTATATAATTTAATATCAAACCTAAATATTTTTGTCTTTCAAAATTATGTACGGCCAGTTTTGAGCAACACTAAAAATTGAATCACAGTCTCATGTTGGTTCTGGACTAGCCCAATATCTAGCCCAAGCCCTAAACCCCTAATTCCATCTCCTTTATAAACAAAAACCAAAACCCTAAAAGCGCCTCTGCAACGCCTAAACACACACTTACACACACATTGACGGTGTAAAACTCTCCTGGGAAAATGAGTTACAAGGCAAGCTTAAACTAACACTCATCATTTTCAATTAATCATCTCATAGTTCCAAATTGTTTAATTGGATCCAGTAATTTCACAATTTATCAAAAACAAAATATCTGATTATTTTTTGTAATTAATTATTAAATTTGTTTGTTTTGCAGTTTCATCAGTACCAGGTTGTCGGACGAGGTTTACCATCGGAGACTGATGAACATCCTAAGATCTACAGGATGAAGCTCTGGGCCACCAATGAAGTCCGTGCCAAATCTAAGTTCTGGTAATAAATATAGTTATATCCGTGTTTTGGACATTTATGTTAATTATTTTTAGTGTATGTTTGATTAAGTTGGGTGATGTTAAATTTGTTGTATATGTGTAATGAAGGTACTTTTTGAGGAAGTTGAAGAAGGTTAAGAAAAGCAATGGTCAAATGCTTGCTATTAATGAGGTAGATAATAGTTTCATTTCTTGCTATTAATGATTTTTAATGTTAGATTATAGTTGATTGGTGTTAACTTGTAGAGGGTGTAGTCGATTCAATCTTTTTTACTATCATATTCAGTGCTGCTTATTATTGTAATTCTGCAAAGTGTTAGATAGGTCCAAGGATAAGTTATTTAGAATTTGGCAATTTTATCCACCAGAATCTCTTTAATTGATTTCTTAAACTATAAACAGTTTATAAACAGTTTAGAATCCAACCAAGTCCGAATTGGGAGATAGTATGCCCAACAGAATTTAAATTTTTATGGACTTGTGAAAATCTTGATTGATCTCAACTAGTTTCTTAGACAGATTTTCAGAGTCCTCGTGCGGTGGCATTTTTTTTCTATTATGTCTCTTGTCAAAACTTACAGACATTAGTTGTTCTTTGAATAGAAAAATGTTTTAGTAATATATATATTCCATTTCTCTATCTGCTTATTTATTGTTCTTCCACAATGAATTGACTTTTCTAACAGATTTAGAAATTTCTATCTTTTTTTAGAATGACTTTTTGAATCCTGTTATTGTGACATTTTTCTTTCTAGTATGTGATTTAATTCACAGACCTATATTTTTCTACTTTCACAATAAAGTA
Organism: Apium graveolens; assembly: GCF_009905375.1. NCBI lineage: Eukaryota > Viridiplantae > Streptophyta > Magnoliopsida > Apiales > Apiaceae > Apium > Apium graveolens. The sequence goes on from NC_133653.1 coordinate 69,159,885, forward strand.
ACTTATCATCAGCTTTAGAAAATTTATCCATTTCCATCAATTGTATGTGTTAATCTGATTTGAGATGGAAGTGATGAATATTTCCCCAGATGATCAAAGTTGAAATTACTGAGTGCTATTTATGATTTTTCTCTTTGAAAAAAATTCAAGCCAGAATTCTGATCCATCTATTAAAAACGTTTGCTGATTTCCTTTCCTATTAGTTTACTATTCTGTATATAGTATTACCTACATGTTAAGTCTTGATCGAGGGTTCTGCAAAACCAGATACCCAAAACCAAATACCTGTTTGCTGCAATTTGCTCTATAATGATTAATACTTAAGGTAGAAATTCAGTCTAAATTGTGATGTAGCTTTTCATTTTCCAGCTATGATGTTGGAGGCTATGTTCCCGATCGAGTAATTATTTGATCTGACTATAGTTTATTAATATGTTACTGTATACTCTGTATACAATGACTTTTTTAGAGGTTGAGGCCGAACCTGGCTTAGACTTAATATGATGAGGAATGCAAGTTCGGCTTGACTGTGGCACTTGGCTGTTGCATTAGGTTTATTTGGTTTTGTCATCTTTACATGTTATCTTCATTATATGATGTACTTAATCAAGGACTATAGTACTGTTTTCTAGTAAAAACCCATGAAGTTGTGATGGTCCATCAAATCTGAAAATTGCTCTTGTTACCCTTTAAACTTATTGTCACAGACTTTGAATGTGTTATTAATTACTAGAGCTAAATAGATCTGTTACATTCAAGATTTTGAGTGATTGAAAATTTCTTTTCTGAAATACCTGCAGTCTTGTGCATTTTGAGTTATAGGCCAACTTTTCACCTTTAGTTTTCTTGCAGATCTTTGAGAAGAACCCTACCACAATCAAGAACTATGGTATCTGGCTGCGTTACCAGAGCAGGACTGGTTATCACAATATGTACAAGGAGTACCGTGACACCACTTTGAATGGTGGTATTGAGCAGATGTACACTGAGATGGGTTCTCGCCACAGGGTCCGCAATCATTGCATCCAGATTATTAAGACAGCTACCATCCCTGCCAAGCTCTGCAAAAGGGAGAGCACCAAACAATTTCACAACTCCAAGATCAAGTTCCCATTGGTGTCCAAGAAGGTTAGGCCACCAAGCAGAAAGCTGAAGACTACATACAAGGCATCTAAACCCAACTTGTTTGTTTAGTTTGTGGTCGGGAAGGAACTAAATGTCTGTCAAGTTATATGAAGTGCACCCATTTTATGATATATTTTTGGTTGTTTTTTCGAACATGTTATCATTTCAAATGTTAGAGGATTTGACCAAATTTCTTGTTAAAGATTCTGTTTTAATTTTATGCCGGAAATTCTCAAGGTTTTTATAAGTTTTTTGAGGCTGTGTTAAAGATTTAATGTTGATAGATGCAGTAATGTTTACAATATCAAATATCTCTCCTCATGCTATGTTTGTGCTTGCTTCAACTTTTAATTTCGTATGTAAACATGGATGTAACTTATAAATCAGATGTCTTGCAACGGTTGTTTACTTGGCCCAATACTGTTTAGTTCCCGTTCTGATTAGCCCTTTTCTCTTGTGCCGAGAGGATAATGTTGTAGCGCCTCCGTCTAACCTTGTTTATTCACTCTTTTTGTTATTATATTGGAACTTGAACTTTTCTTTAATTAAGTTACAATTATAAGTATGGTTGTAAGCGGTCTAGATTGGATCGATTTTGGGTCGGATTTGATAACTTCATTCACAGTCTAGTCCTTTTGAGCCCGCTCTTGAACCCTTCTTGCGGTGTAGCTGCGGTTGGGTTTCTGCAAAATAACATGCAAAATAACATCGACAGGGGGTTTTAGCCCCGCCGCGCCTCCAGTATGAGAGTAAAAACTTACTTGAAAAAGAAGATAGAAATGAAAGATAACGGGATATATGTATGTAACAATGTTCGTTTGAGAACGCACCCCTAAACATTCTTCCCTTAGATTATAAACCTTTGGACCATTTATAGTCCAAGGGTAAGATTTAGGAGTTGGTACCCTTCAATCGGAGTCGTCCGTCCTGGGAGCGGATGGGCACCTGAGATTCGTGGATGTGCTACACATGTCTCAGGTTACGATAGTACAGGAGCGTATTTCTTCTTACCCAATATCAGCTGTTGTTTGCCACGTGAGCTCTCTGACTGTAAATTGCGCATCACATATTGTGCCCCTTTTGGGTTGCTTTAGGTATGGCGGTGGAGCTGCTTTGGTTGTGGGTGGGGCTAGATTTGGACTAGCCCGGACCTAGACTACTAGTGAGCTGAACCCGGGTTGTAGTAAAGGTCTGTAAGAGGGACTGGGACAGTCCGGACCTGGATTACCAGCGAGCCGGACTCGGGTCATAATGAGGATTTGTATCTTATCATTTGCCCCCACTCCCCTATGCAGAATTTCTGGATGGGGGAGTAGTAAATCCTTGTTGCCTTTGAAGAAATTGAGCTTTCTTTCCCCCAGTCCGGGTCTTGTTGATTTCAGGAGATCCGGACTGAAGAAATTGGCGGAGAAGAAAAAATTCAGCTTTCTTGTCCCCCAGTCCGGGTCTTGCTGATTTCAGGAGAGCCGGACTAAAGGAGTCGGCAGAGAAGGAAAAATGGATCTTTCTTGCCCATCAGTCCGGGTCTTGTGGATTTGAGAAAAACCGGACTAAAGAAGTTGACGGAGAAGGAAAAATTGAGCTTTGTTGCCCCCAATCCGGGTCTTGATGATTTCAGGAGAGCCGGACTAAAGAAGTTGGCGAAGAAGGAAAAATGTAGCTTTCATTCCTATCATTCCGGGTCTTGTGGATTTGAGGAGAGCCGAACTAAAGGAGTTGGCGGAGAAGGAAAAATTGAGCTTTCTTGCCCCGAGTCGGGGTCTTGTTGATTTCATTAGAGTCGGACTACATGTAAAACCCTGGAAGTTGAGTCGACTTTGACCATTTTCCCCTCCTTCGTTTGAATTTTTTACAGTTGTTCTTTCTCGAAAAATGTGCCACAATGATTATCGTTATTAATCAGTGTATATAAGTATAATTATATGTATAAAAATCCGAAAATCAACGGCCAGATTTGGCCACGTGGCTTGGGTGTTTCACATTCACCTTCCTCTATAAAAACCTTCCCCTTCTTTCTTTTTATTTACCCTCCCAAAATTTCTACTGCTCTCTCTCTTTCTTTTTCTCTTGTGGTGCTAGAGAAGCTTCGAAGATCAGGGACTCAGTTGATGTTTTTCTCTTACCCCCTCCACATTCTTCTCATTCGTAAGCTTTCGTTTTTTCTTTTTTTTTTCGCTGTGTTGTCTTGCACCTGTTCATTTTCATCTTCGAGTTATGTATGCTGGATTTTTATTTTGGTAGAAGTACGCTTTGGTTTGGCTGATATATTGTGTAGGTTTTTGAGTTATTTCTCGATACAAGTTGTTTGCAAGTTTATTTGATGGGTAATTGTGTTAATTTTGGTTGTATTTTGCATGTTGTTCTTGATGATTTGTGTAAGTAAAGTTGTATGCATAGGCCATAGTGTTGTTTTTGGTGTTTGATTTTGTGTGTAAAGTGTTTCTGCGATGTAGGGTTTTTACTGGGGTCCAAGTCCATAATCATGGTTCGAGCTCGCTATTTTTTTGTTTGGTTTTCGCTTTTGTTTGTTGGGTCCGGGTTGTTGAAATGGCCGAGCCTAGATCTATTTGGTTCATGACTTTTGTGACTTAATTGGTTCCAGGAGCCCGTAGGTTTAAGATTCCTCGGTGACCCGCACTAGTAATAGGTTAATATAAAAATTGAAAGTTGCCTAGTCCGGACCATTCTATTTATAATATATAAAATTTTGGTAGAGATATAGACTAACCCGGCTTTTTGATTTTAGGTTTATGGTTCTGACTAAGGCCCGCGCTAAAGTCTTTCTCCTGCTACCCCAGATCTTCTGACTCTGAAAGTGGTCCGGCTACATCTGCCTCTAACACAACCCGGGTAGAGATGGGGAAGAAGGTCTCGACTTCGAAGTCCAATTTTATAAGCAAGTTTCAGATTAAACAACTATCTCCTAGGAAAATCCCCTGCACACCGGAGGCATATTGGATAGACGTCCCGGATTACTTCGTGACAAAAAATGAAGAAGTTAATAATGACCGATATTATAGAAATATCAGTTTGAGTTATGCTAAGCAGCCTGATAGCGATCCGGGTCCTTACAATGAGGATGAAATAGATAGGAAGTTTCGTGATGATTGTTGCCAAGGAGCCATATGTTCTAAAAGATGATCTGGATACATTAGAGTCTGTTGAAATGGATAATGCTGTCGGGGATGCTTTTCAGTTGGATTCCCAGATTCAATGGAGGTGGCCTTTTCCCGGAGTGAGGATATATAACAGTCCAGCCGACGGTTTTATTCCTGTCTGGTTGGAGCACTTGAGGTCCAGGTGGAATCCTCGGTGTCCTATGTTTATAAAACATTTGTGTAAATATGTGTACAAGCTGTCTCCCATGTAGAAAAATCCTAATGGTATTAAGTGGATGAGTTATTTCCTGGCTTGATGTAACAAATTTGGAGTTCAGCCAATTTTTAAGCAGTGGCACCACCTGTTTAGCCTGGTCAAATCTAGCCGAATACCTCTCTGTGAGATATGCTTCCGGGCTGCCGAGTGTGGATACAATTCGGGCTTCAGGCCAGTTATCCAGCGTGCCTCGTTGAAGCATTGGAATGGGGAGGTCATACTTTTGAAGGGCTTAGATCTCAAATATATGCCCTATATTATATTGGGGGGTAATCAGACCCGGTTTAAGCGTTCAGTTCTGGAGGGTGAGGCTCTTCAGGTTGGTTTTGATTTGTGCGAGTGTCTTGGGTTTCAGTTGATTCGAGACACATTTGTGCAGCATGATAAGATGCATGGTTTTGGTTATAAGTAGGATTATTTTGATCCGACTTTGTTTAATTTTTTTTATTTTTTTGTATGTTATTCCCGTGTGGGCTTGTTTTAACTCAGTTTTTTGAATTCATTTCAGGTCTTCTCTTTTATGATTCAAGAATGTCTACTTTGGCTTACAATGATGCACTTTTTGGCCTTGGGAATGATTTCAAGAATAATAAAAAAGCTTCTGTTTCTGGGTCCGGATCAAACATCCATCCCGAGGGGGTTCGGAGACGAATGCACGCCTGAAGCCGGTGGCGAGGTTGAGGGGTCCGAAGATGTTAAGCTGGATGTTGAGATTAAAAATTTGGATGATTATGATGACTTGGATGAGATTGAGCCGCTGGGAGAGGTTCCGGATATCGGTGATGGCCAGAGGAGAAAGCGTGCCCGGACTATCTCTCTTGGGAGCAAGCCACCTCGGATAAGAAGAATTAAACTATCCATATTGCTGCTACTGCTGCAGAAAAAGGGAAGGGGATTGAGGATGTGTTTCCGGGCCGGAGGTCCTGAGATTGAAGAATAAAGAGAAGGGAAGGGGATTGAAGAATATGATAGAGCCATTGCAAATGCCGGGGCTCCTGAGATTGCTCACGGCTGGGTCGTTGCTGAAAAGCATATTATGACGGATCCGAAGGCTGACTGGGGTAGTTTCTCGTAATGAATTCATTCAATCCTAGAAGAATATTGAAGCTGGGCTTGGTGAGCCGGAGCCCTTCGATGGTCCTTGCCCCAGCTTTTTCCCAGCAAATCCCACCCAGACTCTTAGTTATTTATTTTCCTGCTTGAGTTGACATTTTGTGAACTATTTCTAATTATTTTAATTTATCTTAGTAAACTATAATTGTTTGTTTGTAATGTTGTTGGTTCTTTTTGCCCGGGTCGTGTCTTGATCCGGGTTTGTTTACTGGAAATTATTATTTCTTTAATATAGATTGTTGTTTTTGGTTGACTTAGGATAAAATTTTCTAAGTATCGGATGCCATAAGTCCGGATTGATGTTACTTTACAAAATTTTTCTAAGTATTGTTGGCTATTGGTTCGCACAGATGTTGTAATTCGTATTTAGAAAAATATTTCTAAGTGTAAATTGTGTTTCTAGCCCGGGTTTAGGTATGACCTCGGGTTATAGTTGGCTTTTGACTTTAAAAAATATTTCTAAGTAAAAATAGTATTTCTAGCCCAGGTTCAAGTATGGCGCCGGTTTAGGGTTGGCTTTTTGCCTTGTAAAAATATTTTTAAGTAAAAATAATGGTTCTAGCTCGGGTTCAAGTATGACCCCGGATTAGAGTTGGATTTTTGCCTTAGAAAATATTTCCAAGTTAAAATAATGGTTCTTGCCCGGGTTCAAGTATGGCCCCGGGTTAGAGTTGGCTTTTTATCTTAGAAAAATATTTCTAAGTAAAAATAATGCTTCTAGGCCGGGTTCAAGTATGGCTCCAGGTTAGGGTTGGCTTTTTGCCTTAAAAAAATATTTATAAGTAAAAATAATGCTTCTAGACTGGGTTCAAGTATGGTCCCGGGTTAGAGATAACTTTTTACCTTAGAAAAATAATTTTTAAGTAAAAATAACGCTTCTAGCCCCGATACAAGTATGGCCCCGAGTTAGGGTTGACTTTTTGCCTTAAAAAAATATTTCTATTTGTACAAAATGCTTTGGTAAAGGAAAATCATCATTTATTGATATAAATATCTCATTCATAGAATAGCTTGGATTACAAGGAGATTGCTTGCTATAGGCTATAATAGATGGTTATTTTGATTATTTTGCTTAGGCCTACTGGTAGAACTTCCGGAGCTTGAGTCCATGCCAGGTGTTGGGGATCTCGGATTCATCTAGGTTCTTTAGTTTGTAAGTCTCTGGCCTTAGGACTTCTTTTACCTTATATGGTCCTTTCCACTTGGGCATCAGCTTTCCAGTATTAGTGGGGTCCGAGGCTTCTGTGTCTCGAAGCACCAGGTCTCCAACTTAAAAGTTCTTGACCATGGACTTCTTGTTGAAATTTCTCCTTGTATTTTTCCGTCTTTGTTATCGCTTGGTACTGGACTTCATCAATAAGTTCCATATTTATTTTGAGCCCTTCCTCATTAGCTATTTTATCAAAATTGATTGGCCGGTAAGAGGGTGACCCTTTCTCTAGGGGCAACATTGCTTCCGTTCCATATGCTAGCTTAAAAGGTGTCTATCCTATGCTTGTCCGGGGACTGGTTCTGTAGGCCCAAAGTACATTAGAAAACTCTTCTGGCCATTTGCTTTTGCTTTCTTGGAGTCTCTTTTCGATGCACCGAAGAAGACATCTGTTAGTTACTTCGACTTGGCCATTTCCGTGTGGGTATGCTACTGAAGATATTTTGTGCTTTCTTCCCCTTTCCTGGAGGTAGGACTCAAATTCTGACCCGATGAACTAGGGACCATTATCTGAGATTAGAACCCTTGGTATCCCGAGCCTCATCAATATGTTGTCCCTAAATTTGATGCAATCATATTGATTAATTATCCTCATTGCTTTTGCTTCGACCCACTTAGTCATGTAATCAATTGAGACCAACATGTATCTTAGGTCGCCTTTGGCCCGGGAAAGGGTCTTATGAAATCTATGCCCCGGACTGCGAAGGGTATCGGAGATAGAACTGAGGATGGAAGAACTAGGCTAAGCCGGGGGACATTGTTGAAGAGTTGGCACTTCTTGCATTTTTTTACGAATTCAATTACATCTTGATGAATAGTTAGCCAGTAGTAGCCTTTCCGGATTATTTTATCGGTTAGTGCCTTCGCGGATATATGATCTCCACAAATTCCCTCAAAGACTTCTCTTAAGCAATAGTCAGCTTCAGCTGGACCAAAGCATTTTAGAATTGAGGAGTAAGTCTTGCGATAGAGTAGTCCTTCCTCGAGAAAGAACTTTGATGCCTTAGCTTTTAACCTCCGGGTCTTTCCTTTATCTTTTCGGAGTTCCCCCTTTTCCAAGTAGTTAATGAAATGAATCATCTAGTTCAGAGTATTTTCAATTTCAAAAATTTCTTCAGTGTTAATAGTCAGCCTTTGTAATTCTTTAAAGTCGACAAAGGAGTCCAGACTTGATGAGTTTCGGACTAACTTGGATAAAGAATCAGCTTATGCATTCTCGTCCCTTCAGATTTGTAGGATTCGGTACCGGGGTATCAATGCTAGGTAGCTTTGAACAAGAGCTTGGTACTTGGCCAGAGTTTGTTTGACTACAATCTAGGAGTCACTATTTATGCGTAGGTCCTAGAAAGCTTTAGTCCAACAACCAGGGTTTCATACTTTGCTTGGTTATTGGTTGCCGGGAAGCCGAAGGATATGGCAGTATGGATCATGAAGCCATCATAGATTTTCAAGATGAGCCCGACTCCCAAACTTTCATTTATTGAAGATCCATCGACATTCAGAGTCCAAGCTTCTGAGTTAAGAGTTTGGTTGCTTCCCGGATCCATGTCCATGAGTGTTGTCTTAGCTTCCGGAAAGTTGCATTCAATGATGAAATCTGCAAGTGCCTGAGCCTTGATAGCAGTCCTGGAAATAAAGGTGAGGCTGAATTGACATAGCTCCACCGCCCAATTAACAAGTCTTCCCGATATTCCTGGTTTATGGATTATCTTCCTCAAAGGTTGGTTAGTTATAACCCGGATTTCTCGCCCTTGGAAATATTGTCTAAGCTTTCTCGATGTTGTGACCAAGGCGAAAGCTAACTTCTCAAGATTTGGGTATCTTTTCTCAGGATCTTTGAGAATTTGGCTTACATATTAGATCAGATTCTGTTGTTCATTCTCTTCCCTGATCAGGGCTGCCCCAACTACCAGGGGCGCGACAGATAAGTGGAGGTATATGGGTTCCTCGGGTTGGGCTTTAGTCAGAATTGGTGGCTGGGAAAGGTATCCTTTAATTTCTTCAAAAGATTTTTGGCACTACGGACTCCAAAATTAATTTTTTCTTGTTCCTGGCTTCTTTCAACAAATGAAAGAAAGGGAAACATCTTTCTGTTAGTTTTGATACAAACATTTTAAGTGCTGCAAGTAACCCTGCCAGCTTCTACACATTCTGTTGGGTCCTGGGCGCTTGCATTTCCTGGATTACCTTTATTTTTTAAGATTGGATTCAATTCCCCGGTTGCTTACCATGAATCCCGGAAACTTGCCGGCTCCAACTCCAAAGGTGCATTTCTCAGGATTTAGCTTTAGTGCATACTTCCTTAAATTATCAAAGCACTCTTTGAGATCTCCAATATGACCCAGGATGGTTGTGGATTTTTACAATCATATCATCGACATAGGACTCCAGGTTCCTTCCGAGTTGGGACCTGAAGATTTTGTTCATTGCTCTTTAGTAGGTTGAGCCTGCATTTGTGAGTCCGAAAGATAGAATAATGTATGCATAGACTGCTCTATGAGTGATGAAGGCCATCTTGGGTATATCTTTTGGGTTCATCTTAATCTGGTTGTACCCGGAGAAGATGTCCATGAATCTTAACATAAGATGTTCGAAGGTGGCGTCAATTAGTTGGTCTATATTTGGCGGAGGATAGAGGTCCTTTGAGCATGCATTGTTCAGGTCTGTGTAGTCTACACATATTCTCCATTTGCCACTAGGCTTCTTGACCATGACAACATTAGCCAGCCACTCCGGTTATTTGATTTCATATATAATATCTGCCTTGAGTAATTTCTCCACTTCTTCATCTATTTCCTTCTGCCTTCCCAGGGCAAAGTTCCTTCTTTTCTGCTTTAATGGCTTCCTGTCCAGGTTGACATCCGGACTATCCATGACCACAGATTCATGTAACCCGAGGATATCTTTTGGACTCCAGGTGAAAATGTTCGCATACTCTTGGAGTAATGATACTAGTTCTTCTTTGAAAACTGTCTTTAGTCTAGACCCTATCTTGACTTTCTTAGCTGGGTTGCTCTGATCAACAATGATTATTTATGTCTCAACTGCAGCCTCAACTTTCTCTTGGTCCTGGGCAAAGACCAATTGCTGAATCTGGGCCTCAACATTCTTTTTTATAGAGCCTTGAGCCTGGGCCTCGACTCTCTTTTGGTTGCTTTCTCTAGGGATTCTTATCCCGGGATTTGTTGCTTCTGTGCCTGAGTCTGAACTGGTTGCTTCGGTGGTAAAACTATTCCAGTCCAGGGACGGGTCTACTTCGGTAACTACCATTACTTAGTTACTTGGCCTTTATTCCTGTGAACCCGGCTTGGGTGCTTGGGAGTCCATGTCCGACTGAATGATCGGGACTTCTTTCCCTGATCTTTTCTTGGAGCGAGGATGGTGTTTCTCGTAACTCTGCTGTTTCTGAAGGACCGTGGCTTTCCTCTTGCTATCTTGATAGGTCTCGACCATGACTAAGGCCTGGCTATAACACCTCTGTGCAATTTTATAGTCACATTTTATTTTTATGACTTCGATTGGTGTTGGAAACTTGATTTTCAAATGGGAATTTGATGTGATTTCATGCATTCTAGTCAGCGCCGAGAGGCCAATTATGCCGTTGTAGGGAGACGGGGGTGTTAATGACATAAAACTTTATCACATGGGTTACTTGCTTAAGAGTAGTTCTGAATAAGACTGGTATGTATAAAGTTTCCTGGATCAGGAATAGGTTGTTCTCGAACCCATAGAGCGGGTCTTCCCTACATTCATTTGATCGAACACTCCCCAACTGCATATGATCCACAGTGTGCTTACAGAGGATATTCACTGAAGAGCCATTATCAATGAGCATCCTTCTGAATTCGTTGTCAAGAATATTTAGAGTTACTACAAGGGCTTCATTATAATTCAGGTTGACCCCTTCATAATCTTTGCTGCTGAAGGAAATGACCATCTCGGGGAAGGATTGAATAAACTAGACCTCATCTCCTATGTTCGGGTTGCGGGGAGGAGAGTGAGATCCCCCCAGGACCACATTCACTACAATTTTACTCTTCCTTGATCCTTCCCCTTTTGATTATTGTCTCGGGCTATGTATTGATCCAGGTCCCCCTTTTTAATCTGATCTTTGATGAAGTATTTTAAAAAGAGCCAATTATCTGTCTTGTGGCTATGCGTCTCATGGTAATCACATTAACGATTGTAGGGCCGGCTCTCTCGGGGAGACTGTATTGGCTTGGGTGGGTAATAGAATGGCTTATATGGGAGCTCCTTAAGTATTTCTGTACATGTCTGATTTAATAGAGTCCAATATGGCTCTGGCTTTGGCTCCCTTGCAGGTCTGGTCGGCCCTAGATCGCTTTTGGATTCAGTCCGGGGTCCGAGCCTCTGGGATATAGGGGTATTTTAGACATAGTTAGTTTGATGGCTTTGTTTGAATTTTTTTTCTTGACGGTAACCCCTTTTCGGTCGGTCATCGGAATTTTTGCTCCCGGATCACCCGTTCTGGGTTATTCTCATTGATTGTAGTACATCCATCTCTTTTATAATCCTGGCGGACATGGTATAGGCCGCGGACAGGCTCTGGAGTTCCTTGTTGATGAGTTCCACGATATACCTTTTATCATGCTTCAGATCCAAGTTCTTCCGGAAGATGCTCAATGTTTCTCTTTCATCCAATTTAGAGATCTTATTGATTTCTTCCTGGAAAAGCCTCATATAGGCTGAGAGGGATTCATTGCCATATTGCCGAATAGTTTCCAGATGGCACACATGCAGCTCATGTGTTTTGTTGGCCCAAAACCTCGAGAGGAATGCTCCCCGGAATTCTTTCCAACTATAGATGCTTCAGAAGGGGATCCGGCTGAACCACCTCTGGGCCTATCCCTTGAGAGTTGATGCGAAGAATCTAGACTTGGTCAAGTCATAATAGTAGTATATCTGAGCTATCTGTTCGAAGTAATTCAAGTGTTCTTCCGGATCTCCCATTCCGTCGAATGAGTCAAAATAGTAGTGTTTGAGGCCTCTATGCTGGTGAATAGCCTCTAGGGAATGGCTGAAGGGTGTTAGAGTTTTCCCAACTTCCATTCCAGAATCTTTCTCAATTTTTCTTTAAACCTCATAAATCATGTCCTTGAGATCCTGCTGCTCTTCATCATCATCAGAGATGGCTTCCGGGGTTGGGTCTCTCCGGGTTCATTTGGTCCTGGCTTTGGCCAACAACTTTTCTTCTTCTACTTGCATGCTCTTTTGGATCTTAAGCTCTAGCTTTGCTTCCTCCTCTCTTCTGATTTTCTCCCTTACTTCCTTTATCTTCTTTTGTTTGGTTGCTTCAGTTTCTCTGTTCTTGCTCTGACCTTTCTAATTCTTCTTGCTTTTGCCCCAATCCATTTAACACAGTTCCATGGTCTAGTCCTTCTGACGCTGCTCTTGGACCCTTCTTGCGGTGTAGTTGCGGTTGGATTTCTGCAAAATAACACCGGAGGGGGGGTTTGAGCCCCGCGGCGCCTCCGGTGTCAAAGAACTTGCTTGGAGAAGAAGATAGAAATGAAACATAGCTAGGATATATGTATGTAACAATGTTTGTATGAGAATGAGAATGTAACCCCCGATCATTCCTCCCCAGGACTATTTATAGCCCAAGGGTAAGGTTTAGGGGTTGATATCTTTCAATCGGAGCCATCCGTCTTTAGAGCAGATGGGCACATGGGACTCATGGATGTGCTACACGTGTCTCGGGTTAGGATAGTACATGAACGTGTTCCTTCTTATTCAATACCAGTTGTTGTTTGTCACGTGAGCTCTCTGGTTGTAACTTGCGCATCACGTATTGTGCCCCTTTTGGGCTGCTTTAGATATAGGCCATGGAGCTGCTTTGGTTGTGGGTAAAGCTGTATCTGGACTAGCCCGGACCTGAACTGCTAGTGAGATGGACCCGGGTTGTAGTAAAGGTTTGTAAGCTGGACCGGGATAGCCTAAACCCGGATTAACCGCGAGCCGGACCAGGGTCACAATGAGGATTTGTATCCTATCAAGATCAATTTTGGGATAAAAGTCGAATAAAAGGGATTGAGACTTGAGAAACAGATGTGCAGCTAAAATGGACAATTGGATAATGGGCGGGTAGATAATTGACCAATTGGGTATGAATCTTAATGAAATAAGCTTGACGCAGTGTTAATTTATTAATCTAATAATATTTAATAAGAAAATTTTAACAAAATAAATGTGTTTATTTGTTAGTTTATACTCCCCCCATCCCTTAAGTTGTTAACATTTGAAATGGAGTGATCAACACACATTTTAGGACTCTGTTGTGCAAGACATGTCTATACGATAACAAGAATAAGTCAAATTGACAGCCCTAAGATTTAGTTGGTTGATAATCAACTTTGTATTTTATATTATATTACTTGAGTCTGTAAAAATGGTTAGAAGATTAGACTGGAGTATTTTTCTGTAAATAGTTCAAGCCTAAGGAATAAACTTTGGAAGAAGATCAAGATAGATTATGCCTCAGAGAAATGATACAGAAGCTTGGAGTTGAATATATCTGTTTTATGAAAAATATTCTAAGTCAAGTTATCGACAAGTCACAAATCAAGCAATATAGAGAAGTCATTCGAGAACTCTAGAATGACTTATCGATAAGTCCAAAATGGCTTATAGAGAAGTCTAAGAGATATCGACAAGTTAAATAAAGATATGAAGTTTGAAGATATCGACAAGTCATTTCTGCATGTAGAGAACTCAGAGATATCGACAAGTCAAATTGAATATGTGAAGATTGGAGATATCGACAAGTCAAATTAACATTAGAGATCTCAGAGATATCGATAAGTCAAAATATATATAGAGATCACTGAGATATCGACAAGTCAATTCTACATGTGGAGATCTCAGACATATCGACAAGTCATTTAGCATGCAAATATCAAGAGACCTCGACAAGTCAAATATAGCTATAGAGAACTCAGAGATCTCGGTAAGTCATTATAATTATCGAGATGTCACTTCTCTATAGAACAAACTGGAGTTCTCGACATGCCTCTCAAATACAGAATGAAAACAAATTAAGATTCAATATTATCAGTAAACAAACGATCTATCTACTAGATTGAAAAGTCTACAAAGTAGCTGGGGAGCATACAAGATCAAGGGCCAAGATTAACTAGACAAATGATGGTCACAGACCTGCAAGATTCTGCACATATTTGCTAAGCTAAAAATGGAAAAAGAAAAAGCCTGCTTTAGAAAAGAGTTTAGTATATTTTAGTGCAAGTTTTGTAAACCCGTGCTGCTAGTGTATAAAGCATGCACTGGCCTTTAGTTTAGAAGTAACAAACAGATTCAACACTCTTGTATTCTCTCAAGATAGAAGCTGAGTTCTTTACTTATAAAGAACCCAAGATTTGTAGCAAGACCTAACTTAATTTTTAATACAAAATTAAGTGATTTTTGAAATATTGTATTTGTTATTTTATTTCTGCTAACGTAATATAACTACATTTCTTATCTGCTTTGTTTATACAACCAAATAAATCTAAAAAGGCTTAAAAATATCCAAAACACATTCACCCCCCTATATTGCACTTATTATCTAGCAAGTGGTATCAGAGCAAAATCTGAAAGTAAACAGATAAAGATTTTGAAAGTATGAGTACATATAAGATAAGCATTATCAAGATACCAGCCTTTGATATAATCAACTATACACTTTGGAAAAAGAAAATGATGTTGTTCTTTAGGATGGCCAATCCATTATATATCCAACTTCTTAAGAATGTCCCTTTCAACCCCATGGAAAGGGTTGATGAATCTACTAATGGAGATATGGTTATTATAACGACTCGTATATTTTCTATTAATTTAAAGTGCAATAATTGAATAAATAATTAAATATATATGTGTGTATTGGTTCCGTCAGCTGGATATTATTTTATTATTAATTATGTGTGATCGTTGGTGTTCGAGTATCATTTGTGTGATTCGTTGTGAAGCTGTGTTGTTTTGTTTTTATATTTAAAGGTGATTTTATTTAAGATTTATTTCTATACATTATTTTTATTGCTTTATAGTTTTAGTTATTATTTTTGGGATTTTACAAAATTAAAAAATTAATATTTTATTAATTAGTTACCGTTAAATGATTTTCTGACTACGGTTATTTGTAAAATCAATCTTAAATTCAGAAATACTTCAAAAATTATGAAACTCATATTTTATAAATTTTTTAATATCCTGAGAATTTTAAAATTCTTTTGGGAATTGTTGGGATTAATTTCACCCGCACTTTTGTTCGCTTAAATCATTAAATGCAGGTATGTCATGTGTTTCAGAAAAGGTTTAAAAATTGAGAAATTATAATTTATTAGTTTTAGAATATTTTGAGAATTTTTTTTATTATCTTAAATATATTTGGATTGATAATTATTCCCAATATTATACAAATAATAAATTAAAACGATACGAAATAGGCGTGAAATCAGAACATGTGTCAGTGATAATGAGATATATACGAATTGTTACTATTAGATTGGGACAAACGAGCTTATCCTTTTTATCTCCACTTCTCTCCCTCGACTTCTTCCTGCACACTCTCATCTCTCATCTCTATATCACTCAATTGATCCCTTATATTTTCTTATTTTCTGCTCCCTTGGCTTTCTGTGATTCCATCGCTGTGTTCCCCTTCTTGGTTCTGTAATTTCCGCCTGTAATTCCTATTCTTCTTTTCCGGCCCCCGCCAGAATTCCCTTTGGCGAGGTGGTCTGCGTATGTGTTATACTGTACATGTGTGTTTCGATTATGTGTGTGTGCGTGCGTGGTGTGTGTTCTGTGTGTGTGATGTTGCTGTGTATGGTTGCTTCCTGTTTCTCCTTGTTCAGTCGCCGCCCTTCGCTGCTTTCCGGCGAAGAGGTGGCGCGTGCTTGACGTTGTTCTATGTAGCCTCGATCCTGTTGTTTTCGTTTATGTTGCTGTGATTGTATAATTCGAAGACTTGTTTTGTGATGTCGATTCAATTCGATGATTGCTTTCGTGATGTCGTGAATCAATAAATTCGAATGAATTTTGTGATTAATTGTATTATTGGTACTAATTATTCATAAAATTTATCGGTGAGATCCGCAATCGGTATCCCGATTTGGGGAACCTCCGGATTTTACCGCCGTCCGCGATGAATTTTGACGAGCGGACGGTGGACTATGATGACATGATTCTGAGTTCTAATATAAATAAAAAATAATCTATAATTTCTATTTCTTTTCAATCAAAAAAATAAAAGTAGTAGTTAAATATTCGGTTTCAAGATTGTTGGATTACGTGATTGACTTGGATTAAGATTGATCGATTGTTGGGTTGCTTGTTGATTGTGACGTCGATTTATGTTTCGACGGGTAGTCTGATAAACGAAGGAAACACTGCCCGATTTTTGGGAAATTAATTCCAAAAATACGGGAACGTATCCTGTTGATTATCGGGAATACCAATCGAACGCACAACTATATAATTATAAGTATTTTATGAACTTTAATTGTGTGTCATGGTGAAATATTTAGTAAGATATTCAACAACCCTGATTTACTGAAATGATGCTTATATGTATTTTAAAGAATTAAATCCCAAACCGAGTTTTGAGTATGTGGACCCTGGCTGTTTTGTGTATTATAATAATATGTATAATTACGAGTCGGGACTTGATATCGAATGGGTAGATTTATTAGTGAGGATATGTGAAGCATACCTGGACGTCTAATATAGAGTATTTTGACCTTGTAGGTTCTAGTCGGAAGGCCTAAAATTGTCATTGGACGAAAGATAGTCTGGTGGTCAGTCGATAAGCTCAGTAAAGTTCCAATCGAAGGACTTGAGTAATGAAGTCGAATCCAAGGTGCTCTAGTGGTTAGACGATAAAGCCTAATCGTCCGAGTCGGCTTAGAGTCGATCAGTAATAGTTGTAAAGCTCTGCAAGGCAAGTACCCCTGACCATACTCTTATGGTTCAACATATATGAGTAACTGCTATTTTATTCTCGTAATGGAACATAACATTTTAAGTTACGTATCCCCTGTATTTGAAAACATTGTTTAAAAATATGTTTTGGGGAAAAGTAACTTCTGAAAACACCTATCTCTAAACGTGATTTAAATGGAAAGAAGTTTTGAATAGGTGCTATGAAAGAATAATTATAAAAAGAGATAGGTGATAGTGATTTTGGAAACTGGATAAAGAGAAAGTTTTGATCCACCTATGTGATGGAATGTTTTGATCCACCTATGTCGTGGAATGTTTTGATCCACCTATATCGAGGAATGTTTTGATCCACCTATGTCGTGGAATGTTTTGATCCACCTATGTCGTGGAATGTTTTGATCCACCTATGTCGTGGAATGTTTTGATCCACCTATATCGTGGAACTTTGGAAAAAGGCAAAAAGGGAATTCTGTTGATCTATTGGAATTGAGTAGGCGTAAGTGGCTAGTTCGATTGTGCGCTCTGTTTAACCGATTAGTCCAGCGTTGGGGGAAAGACCTAGCTAGTCTTTTCCCAAGTTCTGGAACATATTCTTTCTATTCTGGACGACCGTTAGTCGCTGTCCGGTGATGATAGACTGATCAGCTATCTTCACCCGTTGAACGTCCAATAGATTTGATTGATTCAGTTTTGAAATTGTTAACAAAGCAACTTGTTTGAGACAGATGATTTGAAAATGAAATAGCATGCTAAGATTTAACGCTGGTATTTATACACAGCACACGACTGATATTGTTGATTTTCAGAGCATGCTAGTTTTGAATATCCAGTTTATAAATGTTTACTCTGCTTTTGTGAAAGAGCTATAATTTCTGTTCCTATCACTATTTTATCATAAATTTCTTTACTTGTTATTCATATAGTGGTACTGCTGAGCAATTGATTGCTCACCGTTACATAATGTTATATATATATATATTGCAGATGCCTAGGAGATCCTTCTGCAGTAGCCAGGACAGAGTCCCAGTTTCCTTCCGTGTCAGGCTCCTCTGAGGTAGTTGTGCTGGACCAAAGATGGTCTATTGAGTTGTTGTATTAAGTTAGTTGAGTCAGAAGGGTTTGCTGTAAGTCGGTTTTATAATAGTTGTAACCTAAATCATACTTAAACCTGGAAAAGGTCTTTGTAAAGGGGTCGTGGTTATGTATACTTAGTGATTTAAATTATGTTATGTTTATTATTATTGTTGTTGGTGACGTCAACTCCTGACCCCGGTGTTGAGGCCGTCATAGTTGGTATCAGAGCTACAGGTTTAAGTCCCTGATTTGGGTTAAGAGTAGAGTCAGAAGAGTGCAGGAAGGTTTATATATAGATGTGAGTTAGTAACTCAATCGGAGGAGCGAGTTTATTAGTTCAGTCAAGGGTTTCGGAGGTGTAACCATGACATTTATTAAGGATTGGCTGGAACTGCCCTAACCTAGAGTACGTTTCCTTCATATATGTATTATTAGTAATGTCCGATAGAGATTTTTAGTTTTCCTCTCGAGAAAAATGAGTCTAATCGCGAGAATTCAGCTTTTGCGCGGATCCTTGGTGTGTCAGCTACAGAGATACCCATATTATCCCTAAATATAAAATTTTCAACGTCGAGGGATGTTGGTGGACCGAGTGTGTGACCTCAGTGAGTTCGGACAATATGATAATTGATAAGTGGCATTTTATACCACTTAGAACGTCTTATAATGGCTTGAATTGGTATCTTGAAATCAAGTATTGTGTGTATTTGATGCGTTTTTCTAGTGTTTGTGCATTTCAGGGTATTACTTGCGCTTGTGGAGAGATTTCATCAAGAATAAGCCTTGGCATATGTTTGGCATTGCAAGTGGTAAGATAAGAGTAGAATGCAGCAAAGAACAGGAGCAAAAATAGAGTTTTTTCCAAAAGGGGTCTGAGCGCCCGCTCAGCTTTGCTGAGCGACCGCTCAAGAAGCTGAGCGCCCGCTCAGGATTGCTGAGCGGCCGCTCCGGGACGTAATTTTAAAACATTATTTTTAGACTCCTAATTCTGTTGAGCTTCCAACTTCTGAGATAGCTGGATTTTATGGGACTCCTATATAAGTAGTTTTCAGAGACGTTTCACGTGTGTTGAATCGTAGTATCAATCGAGGAGCGAGTAGATAAGAAAGGAGACCGTTTTAGCACATCGCAACGAAGAGGAAGCATATTTTCTTGTGATTCTTTATTTCGTTGTAACGTTGGATGCTAGTTTTCTTTACTTTGAACCTATTTACTCTTGTGACGTACTCTGGTTTAATATAAGTAGTTTTAGTTATTATTCTCGTGTGTTATTATCATGTTTTCATATGAACCCATGGTGATGATGAGTTCGATCATGGGCTAATCGTGATCATGGGGTCGTAACGGATTTACTATGGAATTCTTTAGTTAGCTGTTTAAAACCTTAGTGTGTGATGATTGTATGATATCTAGTATTGGTTGTGCTTATTCGTCTTATGTGCGTCGGGAACATATAAGATAGGGTGTTAATATCTTGTGAAGTGATGGTGGATCTTGAGGTTTAGAACTTTCCATGCTAGCATAGGTTCATGTATGTGTATGCATGATTAGTGGGTAACTCTAACCGTTTTACTTGCCCTATGTAATCATAAGGAATAACTTGTGCCTAAATCATTATGTTGTCAAATTCTGTAGACATATAGGGTCTCAACATAATTAATGGCTATTCAACTTCTATCTTAATTGTGGATGCTTGGTAGAATGGTATTAGTACAATGAAAGTTGGCTTTTATCAGTTTCGTGTTGTTCGATTAATATCATCACTGTTACATGCTAAGGGTAATAACAATAACTATTGAAGGAAGTAGTAATGAAGTTGTAATCTCATCTGTGTTTAATATTGTTAATTCAAGTGTCAATTAAGTGCTTAATTCTCATAGTTAATTGTAGTTAATAATTAGTTAATCAAATTTAAGTGTTATTTTCTTGACATTGAGAAGTAATTATACATTGGTGAGTGAGTGTTAATTGAACATAATTAGTCTGAGTCTCTGTGGGAATGAACTAGAAAGTATTCTATATTACTTGCGAACGCGTATACTTGCGTGTATTATTAGCGCGTGTTTCCGCCCTAACAAGTTTTTGGCGCCGCTGCCGGGGACTCGCCGTATTTGTTTAGTTTATGTACTTACCATCAGTGGTCATTAGGACTCATTGATTAAGACTTGTTACTTATTGTTTCCGGTTGTGTTTCAGGTACTTTAGCGAGCGTTTATGCAAACACGTTCTCGTACTCGCAAGAGGACTTTAGATACGACTGAGGAGACAGATGAAGTTCTTGGTATTCCGGAGAAGATTGATTTTGAAGATTTGGATACATAAAGTGAGCAGAAAGAACCAATAATCATGGGTGATCATATAATTTCGGCAGATCCAGTTCTTATGGACTTTTCTCGGCCTAAAATTGATGACATTTAGTCAAGCATCATGCATCCGGCTATTGAGGCTAATAACTTTGAAATTAAGCCGGGTACCATTCAGATGGTGCAGAATTTCGTTTCTTTCGGAGGTGCTGCGACTGAAGACCCCAACATGCACATCAGGAATTTTGTCGAGATCTGTAGTACTTTCAAATATAATGGTGTGACTGATGAGGCTATCAAGCTGAGGCTTTTCCCATTCTCACTGAGGGATAAAACTAAGGACTAGTTATATTCTGAACCAGCTGGGTCCATCACTACTTGGCAAGATCTTGCACAGAAGTTTCTGGTGAAGTTCTATCCAATGGCGAAGACTGCGGCTATGAGGAGTGCTCTTACTCAGTTTGCGCAGCAACCTACAGAATCTATGTGCGAATCTTGGGAGCGCTACAAGGAGATGTTGAGAAAGTGTCCACATCATGGTATGCTTGATTGGATGGTGATCACTGGGTTCTATAATGGTTTGGGGGCCCAATCTCGGCCCATGCTCGATGCAGCAGCTGGAGGTGCCTTGTGGGCCAAAAGCTATACTAAGGCTTATAATCTTATTGAGACTATGGCTGCAAATGAGCATCAGAACCCAACTCAAAGGATGATGCCTGGGAAGGTAGCAGGTATTCTGGAAGTTGATGCAACTATAGCTATTGCAGCGCAGCTCCAAGTGCTGTCTATGAAGGTCGATTATTTAGCCACCTAAGGAGTCAATCAGATAGCTATGGTCTGTGAGCTTTGTGCAGGTTCTCATGCTACATATCAGTGCTCTCTTGTTAATGAATCTGTTCAGTATGTGAACAATTATCAGCGACCGCAACAACCTGTGCCAGCTACTTATCATCCTAACAATAGAAATCATCCAAATTTCAGCTGGAGTAATAATCAGAATGCTATTCAGCAACCATATCAGCAAGGCGTAAGTAAACAGTTTAATCCACCTGGATTCCGGAAACCACAACATTATGCTCGAAGGTAATCATATCCTCAACAAGGAGGTGCAACTCCACCTTCTAGTGCTGATTTTGAGGAACTTAAGCTTTTGTGCAAAAGTCAGGCTGTTTCTATCAAGACCTTGGAAAATAAAATCGGTCAAATAGCCAATGCAGTGCTCAATCGTCAACCTGGCACACTTCCCAGTGATACTGAAGTACCAGGCAGGAAGGAAGCTAAAGAGCAAGTCAAGGCTATTACCTTAAGGTCTGGAAAAGTTGCTGATGCTGAAAAAGCAAAAGACGGAGAAGCTGAAGTTGGTGATGAAGAAGCTAAGCAAAAGGAGAAAGCGGCGGAACCAAGAAAGACTACTATTAAACACACTCTGCCTGAGGGTAATACAGGGGAGAAACAGCTCTATCCTCCACCACCTTTTGCAACAACAAAAGCTGGATAAGCAGTTTGGTAAGTTTCTGAAGGTGTTCAAGAAACTTCACATCAATATACCTTTCGCTGAGGCTCTGGAGCAAATGCCTAGTTATGCGAAATTTATGAAGAGTATTCTTTCAAGGAAGGTGAAACTGGATGACCTTGAGACCGTTACTCTAACGGAAGAGTGCAGTGCTGTGCTGCAACAAAAATTACCTCCAAAGCTTAAAGATCCAGGTAGCTTCACCATTCCTTGCACCATTGGCAAGTTGTCTTTTGACAAGTGCCTGTGTGATTTGGGAGCAAGCATCAATCTGATGCTGTTGTCTATCTTCAAAAATTTGAATTTGCCTGATCCAAAGCCCACCTACATGTCTCTACAATTGGCTGATCATTCTATTACATACCCACGAGGCATAGTGGAGGATGTGCTAGTAAAGGTGAATAAGCTCTTCTTTCCTGCAGACTTTGTTATTCTGGATTTCAAGGAAGATAAGAAGATTCCCATAATCTTGGGGAGACCTTTCTTGGCTACAGGCCGTACCTTGATAGATGTGCAGAAAGGGGAACTTACTATGAGGGTGCAAGATCAGGATGTGACATTCAATGTATTCAAAGCGATGGGATTCCCTATAGAAGACGAGTAGTGCTTAAAAGTGGATTTGATTGATTCTGCGGTTACTTCAGAACTTGATCATATGCTAATATCTGATGCATTAGAGAAAGCTTTAGTAGGGGACTTTGACAGTGATGATGAGGATGGCAATGGGCAACTACAATATCTAAATGCTTCTCCTTGGAGGCGAAAGCTAGACATGCCATTTGAATCTCTTGGTACTTCTGACCTCAAAAATGCTGAAGGAAAGCTCAAACCATCTATTGAGGAAACACCTACCTTGGAGCTTAAACCATTGCCTGAACACTTGAGGTATGCTTTTTTAGGTGATGCATCTACTTTACCTGTTATTATTGCATCTGACCTTTCAGGTAGTGAGGAGGACAAGCTATTGAGGATTTTGAGAGAATTCAAATCAGCTATCGGATGGACTATAGCAGACATCAAGGGGATCAGCCCTTCATACTACATGCATAAAATTCTGCTAGAGGAGGGTAGTAAGCCGACTATTGAACAACAGCACAGACTTAATCCTATCATGAAAGAAGTGGTGAAGAAAGAAATTCTGAAGTGGCTTGAAGCAGGAATCATTTATCCTATTTATGACAGTTCTTGGGTGAGCCCCGTGCAATGTGTACCTAAGAAAGGAGGTATTACTGTGATAGAAAATGTGAAGAATGAGCTCATCCCCACTCGAACAGTCACAGGATGGAGGGTATGCATGGACTACAGAAAGTTGAACAAGGCCACAAGGAAGGATCACTTCCCTCTTCTATTTATCGATCAGATGCTTGACAGGTTGGCCGGTCATGAATATTATTGTCTTCTGGATGGCTATTCGGGGTATAATCAGATATGTATTGCACCAGAGGATCAAGAAAAGACTACCTTCACTTGTCCATTTGGCACGTTTGCTTTTCGCAGAGTTTCGTTTGGCTTATGTGGCACACCAGCCACTTTTCATAGATGTATGATGGCTATATTCTCTGATATGATTGGAAATAATATCGAGGTGTTCATGGACGACTTCTCCCTCTTTGGACATTCGTATGATGAATGTTTGAATAATCTTTGTGTGGTGCTCAAAAGGTGTGTGGAAACGAATTTGGTGCTCAATTGGCAAAAATGTCATTTTATGGTGCGTGAAGGCATTATTCTCGGGCATAAGGTTTCTAGCAAGGGTCTTGAGGTGGACAAAGCCATGGTGGGAGTCACTGAAAATCTTCCACCGCCTATTTTTATAAAAGGAATCCGTAGTTTTCTTGGTCATGCGGGTTTTTATCGGCGTTTCATCAAGGACTTTTCAAAGTTATCTAAGTCGTTGTGCAACTTGCTTGAGAAGGATGTGCCTTTCAAATTTGATGATGAATACTTGGCGGCATTCGAGACTCTCAAGAAGAGTTTGATAACTGCACCAGTTATTACATCACCTGATTGGACAGAGCCTTTTGAGATGATGTGTGATGTGAGTGATTATGCGGCGGGCGCAGTCTTGGGCAACGCAAGAATAATCTCTTTCATGTGGTCTACTATGCTAGTAAGATTTTAAATGGAGCTCAAATGAGCTACACCACTACTGAGAATGAGCTCTTGGCTATAGTCTTTGGTTTCGAAAAATTTCAATCTTATTTGCTTGGGACAAAGGTGACAGTGTTCACTGATCATGCGGTCATTCGCTATTTGGTTTCCAAGAAGGATTCGAAGCCTAGACTCATTCGTTGGGTGCTCTTGCTACAGGAATTTGAGTTAGAGATCAAGGATCGAAAAGGTACTGAGAATCAAGTTGCTGACCATCTCTCTAGATTGGAGAATCCCGAGTCTACTTCACATGATAAGACATTGATCAACAAATCTTTTCCGGATGAGCAGTTGTTCGCAGTTCAGGAGGAAGAGACATGGTTCGCAGATATTGTGAACTATCTTGTCAGTAATATAATGCCTCCTAATATGAATACAGCTCAAAAGAAGAAATTTCTGCATGAGGTGAAGTGGTATATGTGGGATGAACCGTATTTGTTTAGACAGGGAGCTGACCAGATCATTAGGAGATGTATCCCATTCTGTGAGACGGAGGGGATATTACGAGACTGCCACTCCACAGTTTATGGTGGACATTATGGTGGTGAGAAGACGGTAGCTCATATTCTGCAAGCAGGTTTTTTCTGGCCTACTTTGTTAAAGGATGCTCATCAGTTCGTTTTAAGGTGTGATCGTTTCCAAAGAGTGGGAAATCTTACGAGGAAGGATGAGATGCCATTAAATGTGATGCTTGAAGTCGAGGTCTTTGATGTTTGGGGAATCGATTTCATGGGACCATTTGTCTCATCCTGCAATAATCAGTATATCTTGCTGGCAGTCGATTATGTCTCAAAATGGGTAGAAGTCAAATCTCTGTCGATGAATGATGCAAAGGTAGTGTTGAATTTTCTTCATAAGCAGATTTTCACAAGGTTTGGAATGCCACGAGTAATCATAAGTGATGAGGGGTCGCATTTCTGCAACCGTAAGTTCACTTCTATGATGCAGCGCTACAATGTGAATCATCGTGTTGCTACTACCTATCATCCGCAAACAAATGGTCAAGCGAAAGTGTCTAATAGAGAGCTCAAGCGCATTCTAGAGAAAGTTGTTTATCCGTCAAGGAAGGATTGGTCTTTAAAGCTCGATGAAGCTGTTTGGGCTTACAGAACAGAATACACGACTCCACTTGGGATGTCCCCGTTTCAACTTGTGTATGGTAAGGGATGTCATTTACCTGCGGAGATTGAGCATAAAGCCTATTGGGCGTTGAAGAAGTTGAACCTTGATCTAGATGCAGCTGGGAAGAAGCGAATGCTTCAGCTAAATGAACTTGATGAATTTGGACTCCAAGCGTACGAGAACAACAAAATGTACAAGGAAAAAGTGAAAAGGTGGCACGACAGGAAGCTATATCCCAAGTCATTTGTGCTGGGGCAGCAAGTTCTTTTATTCAACTCTCGTCTCCGACTTTTTCCTGGAAAGTTAAAATCAAGGTGGTCTGGACCTTTTATTGTCAAAACTGTGTTTCCACATAGAGCGGTGGAGATTTTTGAGAATGATCCGGACCAAGCATTCAAGGTTAATGGTCAGCGTTTGAAGCATTACTATGGGGACACGGAAAACCGGAAAGTGGTTAGTGCCATTTTATTGTCAACTTGAGTAAGGTACGCTACGTCAAGCTAATGACGAAAAAGAAGCGCTTCTTGGGAGGCAACCCATGATTTGTTGTAATAGGCACCCTTAGAAGTTCGTAACCTATCCAAAACCACAAAAAAAAAATCAGAAAAACAGGGCAAGAAAATTATTTTTCCAGAAGACCCCTGAGCGCCCGCTCAGCTCTGCTAAGCGACCGCTCAGAGCCCGACTGGAAGAATTTTTTTAAGCCTTAGAAAAATCCAAAAAAACCAGAAAACATAAAAATAAAAACACAGCCCCACTACCCACGAATTATCTTCCCATTACCCACGTTTTTAACCCTCAAAACCACTCCTAATCAAATTTTAACCTAATCTCTACCCTATATATACATACAACTATTCCATATACTCCCCCATACACTTTCAAACCTTAAACTCTCTCCCATATTCAAAAACACAAATCTTAAGCACATTTTCTCAGTTTCAATGGCACCCAAGATATCTAGGACTATTGATAGCAGCAAAACTATTCCTACTGCTGATTCTTCAAGGGGTACTGCTGCGAGGCCTCGTTTGTTTGATAGGGCTGCTGAGGAGGAGTATACTAGGCTTCTGAGTAAGCCAATTTTGAAGGAGAGGGGATTCTTACCATCGGGGAGGGATGGTGAGTTGTTGCCAATGATTGCTGAGAAGGGTTGGATTGCTTTCTGTGAGTCACCAGAGGCAGTTACGATGAGCGTGGTTCGCGAGTTCTATGCGAATGTGAAGGCTGAAAAGAATGGGTTTTCTATTATGCGGGGGATGACGGTGGATTATCACCCTAAGGCGATTCGCCGTGTGATTGGGCAGTGACAGAGGAAGCCCACGGAGGAAAATTGGTACGAGAAGACTGCTGAAGATTTTGACTTGGATTTGATTTGTGCTACTCTCTGTAGGCCGGGCACGGTTTGGACGTTCAAGACTGAGACTAACGAGTATCGTCATTTTCCGGCGATTGCGATGAATAGGTATGCCCGGGCATGGAATGCCTTTATTTGTGCTAATATTCTGCCTACTTCACATGCACATGAGGTTACAGTTGAGCGAGCACAGTTGTTATGGGGTATTTTGAATGAGGAGTACTATGTGGACCTTGGTGAGTTTATCTACCAAGGAATTCTGAAGTTTTTGAGGGGAGCGAAGCACATGAACATCCCTTATGCATTTACTGTTATAAAGCTTTGCCGAGCAGTGGGAGTTCAGTGGCCTTCTCACGAGCAGTTGCAGCTGCCAGCCGCTCCTATTGATTCCGGGACTCTGAATGCGATGCAGGAGTGGACTGGTGGAGAGACCAAGGAGCATGGGCTGAGTTATCGTCTTCCAGGAGGGCGTCCAGCATGAGGTGTTACCATGGCGAGACCAGGGCGTGATGAGGCAGGTTCTTCTAGAGCTCAGGAGGGTGCTGGGATGGCTGATGCCCAGTATAGGAGGCTGTCAAGGAGGATGGATGCTATGTACGAGACGCAGAGCAGGTTTGCTCAGGAGCTCACCCTTGCGCTTGGGACTGCTTTTAGAGGCCTTGGAGCTGACATCCAGTGGCCAGTTTTTGTTGAAGACTCTGCGTATCCGCCTCCTGATACTCCACCCTCTGAGGGTGATGATGATGATCTCTCCGAGTAGGTATACCCTGTGTTCCTTTCTACTACCTTCACTTGGGACAGTGAAGATTTTAAGTTTGGGGGTGGTAGTTAAGGAATATTTTGTGTGTGTGTCATATAGTTGCATATTCATGATAGTTTAGTTCATATAATTGCATATTTTTGTCATATAGTTTTTATTTATTTATTTTATCTTATAGCTTTATTTATCATATCATGTAGCTCATGCATATACCATGATCCCTTTTGCGTTGCTTTACCAATTGATTTGTGATGTTGATGCGAGTGTAGTGATAGCGTTAAAGTGATGTTGAGTCTTGTAGGTTGACGTGCATGCTAGAAACACTTGTAATTTCACTAAGTCTTAGAGAATGCTTAAGGACTAGATTGTTGTCATGGTTTGATGGTTTTCAGGGTTAATCTATTGATTATACTTAGAATTTATAATAGGTTATTAGTGATAAAAGACAAGAAAAGAAAAATTGGAGTAAAAAGTGGAATTCATTGCTAATTGTGGCTAGGTGTCAAATGGTTAGTAGCCGGCTCGTATTTTTATGCGAGTAGTCTAGGGTTGAGCAAGATGGAGCGAAACGCACTTGCTCAGAAATTTTGAAAAAAAATATAGAAAGAAAAAAAAATAAAAAAAAATAAAAAAAGAGAAGAAAAGAAAAAAAATAGAGAGTTAATGCATAATTGATCACGAGTGGACTCTTTGGTATTCGAGTTATTAAGTTCTTGGGGGACTTTGTGCCTAGTGACCTAAGGCTTTTAAAGTCTGGGATCCGCTAACCTAACGCTCGCTACATGGATGCCATTGCATAAGTCTTTTGTGGACCTCACTCATTGCGCGGTCAAATAAGCATTTGTTTGTTGTGTTAAATAAAAAGCATGATTCCGTAATAAGCTCCAGTAATCTTGAAGTGTTATAAGTCATTTTGTGCCTAGAATTTTATTCTTCGTATAATCATGTGATTACCTTGAGGATAGTCGAGTTATGATAATTGATCTAGTTTCGAAGCATATTTGTTAAGCATCCGCACACACCACGTTTCCGGCTGTATGTTAGTTTGCATGATTTGATTGATCTTTATTCGCCTAATTGCATTTGTTGAGATGTCATAAGTTGGTTGGTTTAGTCGTAGTAAGGGGGATCACTGCATTTCATATAGATTGCATTCATGCATGTTTTTGTTTTATTTTTGAGTCTGTGACGCTTGAGGACAAGCATCGATTTAAGTTTGGGGGTGTGATAAGTGGCATTTTATACCACTTAGAACGTCTTATAAATGGCTTGAATTGGTGTCTTGAAATCAAGTATTGTGTGTATTTGATGCGTTTTTTTAGTATTTGTGCATTTCAGGGTATTACTTGCGCTTCTGGAGAGATTTCATCAAGAATAAGCCTTGACATGTGTTTGGCATTGCAAGTGGGAAGATTGGAGCAGAATGCAGCAAAGAACGGGAGCAAAAACAGAGTTTTTTCCAGAAGGGGTCTGAGCGCCCGCTCAGCTCTGCTGAGCGACCGCTCAGGAAGCTGAGCGCCCGCTCAGGATTGATGAGCGGCCGCTCAGGGACGTAATTTTAAAATATTATTTTTAGACTCGTAATTCTGTTGAGCTTCCAACTTCTAAGATAGCTGGGTTTTGTGGGACTCCTATATAAGTAGTTTTCAGAGACGTTTCACGTGTGTTGAATCATAGTATCAATCGAGGAGCGAGGAGATAAGGAAGAAGACCGTTTTAGCACATCGCAACAAAGAGGAAGCATATTTTCTTGTGATTCTTTATTTCGTTGTAATGTTGGATGCTAGTTTTCTTTACTTTGAACCTATTTACTCTTGTGACGCACTCTGGTTTAATATAAGTAGTTTTAATTATTATTCTCATGTGTTATTATCATGTTTTCATATGAACCCATGGTGACGATGAGTTCGATCATGGGCTAATCGTGATTATGGGGTCATGACGAATTTACTATGGAATTCTTTAGTTAGTTGTTTAAAACCTTAGTGTGTGATGATTGTATGATATCTAGTATTGGTTGTGCTTATTCGTCTTATGTGCGTCGCGAATATATAAGATAGGGTGTTAATCTCTTGTGAAGCGATGGTGGATCTTGAGGTTTATAACTTGCCATGCTAGCATAGGTTCATGTATGTGTATGCATGATTAGTGGGTAACTCTAACCGTTTTACTTGCCCTGTGTAATCATAAGGAATAACTTGTGCTTAAATCATTATGTTGTCAAATTCTGTAGACATATAGGGTCTCAACATAATTGATGCCTATTCAACTTCTATCTTAATTGTGGATGCTTGGTAGAATGGTATTAGTACAATGAAAGTTGGCTTTTATCAGTTTCATGTTGTTCGATTAATATCATCACTGTTACATGCTAAGGGTAATAACAATAACTATTGAAGGAAGTAGTAATGAAGTTGTGATCTCATGTGTGTTTAATGTTGTTAATTCAAGTGTCAATTAAGTGCTTAATTCTCGTAGTTAATTGTAGTTAATAATTAGTTAATCAAATCTAAGTGTTATTGTCTTGACATTGAGAAGTAATTATATATTGGCGAGTGAGTGTTAATTGAACATAATTAGTCTGAGTCTCTGTGGGAACGAACTAGAAAGTATTCTATATTACTTACAAACGCGTATACTTGCGTGTATTATTAGCGCATGTTTCCGCCCTAAAAATAATAGTCGGTGGCTGCTATGACAACCAAGTTCTGTGAAGTACGGTGATTAGTACTGTTGTTATATCTTAAATCTTATACGCATTTCTTGAGACATATTTTGTTTCCCAGAATGAATGTCTGTTTCCAATAAGTTGCTTATTTATCTGCAAGGAAGTCAAATTCGAAGTAAGCAACTTAGGATTCTGTTGATCCCATTATAAGTCAGATTTTCTCCCTCCTTATTTGTGAATTTTCTATTTAAGCATTGTTTCTTTTCTCGGTGATTCTATCGGTGGATTGGGGCAAACAATGCATATGAGTTGACCATTTGTCTATGTGACAAAAGGGTCGGTTGGGACGCCATCGAAGTATGTGTTGTGAGCTATGCGGTACTAAGACTGACCATCTTAAGTTCTTGTATGGTTGCTCTCAGTCATACCCACATCTTCTTCACTATTTCTTCTTATTCGATTCCCTTGAGTTGAAAATTTCATTTGATATTCCGTGATTAGATGGTCCTCGTTATTGAGAGCAAATAAGAGTGATTGTCGGGAAGAACGAGAGTCCTATATCAGGATATTATTTAAGAATAATGATAGCCGCGAGAGTTCATGACCTAATGATGGAGTTATAGCCTCGGGAAAAGTAATTTAGTGGTTGGTAAATTACTTGTGGATGATAAGAAATCATACTTAGAGGAATGGTTGGTAGAAATTTGGACTATGGTGCCTAGAAGAGTCCAGCGTTCCTCAAATTGACCTGATTTACCAGTTTGTTCTATGTAATTGGTGGTTGATATAGCCATCCAAGTTTTGTGGTATATCAGATTAGTGATGATGTGGTAATTGAGTACTGACGGGAAGTTAGTCAGTTGCTATTTTATTGAGGAGTCATGCTACGGTGTTTAGTTTCTTTATAATTCAGTTTTTCTGAACTGTTGTTGATTCTGCTACTGTCATTGTTGATATGATTGCTAGTGCTGTTAATCTAGATTTCTTTTGTAAATGGATCCCGATATTAAAGACATGGGTACTGTGATTGGGCAGCATTTTCCTGATACAGGTGCACCGTTTAAACGGTGATATCTTTTGTCAAATATTTTTGTTATGTTTTGAATAAACTCACTTATATATTTCAGGAAGATGCTACCCAAGAAAGCTACCCAGTCTAAAGAAAATAGTAGTAGTTTTGTGGAGGGTCCAGCTATAAATGAAATTCTAAACTTGTTGCGCCAGCAGCAGCATCAACAGTTGCAGCTAATCCAACAGGTTCAACAGCAGTAACTACTGTTACAGCAGCAACAACAAGGAGTGAACCAAAGTGCTAATTTCAAATCCTTTCAAAATGTTAACCCTCCTGAATTTAAGGGTGAACCTAATCCAGTAGCTGCTGGAGCATGATTAAAAGAGATGGAAAAAGCTTTCAATCTTGTCCAAGTAAGTGAGAATCTTAAGACTGATTATGCAAGCTACTTCTTAAAGAATGAAGCGAATTACTGGTGGGAGTCAACCAGAGCGTTAGAGGGAGAAGGCCCTGTTTCATGGGCTAGATTTACCGAGTTATTTTTGGAAAAGTATTTCCCAGATTGTGTGCAGAGTCAAATGGAGATTGAGTTTGTAGAAATGAAGCAAGGTGATAGAAGTGTAGCTGAGTATGAGGCTAAGTTGACAGAGTTGGCTAGGTTTGTACCGGATTATGTATGCTCTGAAGCTCAGAAGGCAAGGAGGTTTCAACAAGGATTGAAGCCTGAAATTCGTAGTGGAGTTGTGGCGTTGCAACTCAAGACGTATACTTTTGTAGTTCAGGTCACCTTAGTAATTGAAATTGATCAGAAGTTAGCTGCTAGAGAAAAAGAAGATAAGAAGTGAAAGATAGATAATGTGGAAGGAGCATCAGGTCAAGAAGGATCTAGCCAGAAGTCTCAGAAAAAGGTTGGAAGGAATAAGAATAAAGAATTTAAAGGGCAAAGTTTTTCTTTAAACATCATTGGTAACACCTCAGTCAGCTCCAACCAAGCCAAATCGGTGAAGTTACCTATAACGGAGTGTAAGCAATGTAGTAAAAAGCATGGTGGAGTGTGTAAGGCAAATATTAAATGTTTCAGGTGTGGACAGAAAGGACACTACGCGTCGGAATGTAAGGTAGAAAATCCAGGAGTCACTTGTTACAACTGTGGCAAGGTGGGGCATGTGGCCAAGAACTGTAGAAGTGCTTCCCGAAATAGCCCGGGAGGCAGTGCATCAAAAGGTCTGACATCCAGTACACCCAAGGCTAAGACTTGTAATATGATTAAAAGTTCAGATGCTCAAGACCCTGATAAGGAACCAGGGGAATGATTGATTACCAGAAGAAACAAATAATAATATCTATGGAAGCTAATATTGAGATAAGTATCCAAGGGCATAAGCAAGAATATAAGGCGTACTAGTGTATGTAGGGGATATTAAGAAGGAAGCACCTAAGTTAGAAGAGATCCAGATAGCAAGTGAAGTCCCAAAGATTTTACCGGATGGCTTACTAGGATTACGTCAAAGAACGGTATATAATCTCTCATTGGTTACTGTATAGAGTCGGGATGATGTCAAAAGTCCTGAATCGTATGACCAGTAGCAATTAATAATTAGTTAAGGAAATTTCAGGATTGAGAATGAAAGAAAAATGAGACAAGGTGTATTTCGTGTTGTGTATTAATGTGGTTTATAGAAAAGAAGAACGGATGTATGAAGTTACGTGCTGATTATCAGAAATTGGAAAAGTTGACGAATAGGAATAAGTAACCCCTCCATAGAATTGATTATTTATATGACTCAATGTAAGGAACGTGTTGGTTCTTAAAGGTTGACCCAGAGCAGACTACCGTCAGTTGAAGGTTAAGTCTGAGGTCATACTAAAGACCCTATTTAGAACGAAATTGGGACATTACGAGTTTCGAGTAATGTTATTTGGATTAGCAAATTCACTATCGCGTTTAAAGGTTTAATGAACATAATGTATAAGGAATACTTGGATGGTGTAATTGTATTTATTGATAACATCCTCGCCCATTCAAGGACTAAGGAAGGCCAAGTTGAACGCTTGAGGAGATGCCTGCGAAGGGTTGAAAAGTAGCAATTGTATACTAAGCTTCAAAGTATGAAATTCTGGTCAAAATAAGGCAATTTTTGGTCCCCCCCGTGAGCCGGGGGATTCCTTGTGGGGAAGTAAATATATGGGATTACTTTCTAGCCTTAACGGATGAGAATGAGTAAGAGGTGTTCAAATGTTTGGAACTAAGTTAAAAATGAGTACTGCCTATCATCCTTCGACGAAGGGTCAAAGTGAGAAGATGATTCAGACAATATAAGATATATGGAGAGTATATATATTGGGTTTAAAAAAGAAACTGAGGTAATCACCTATCATTGATTGAGTTTTCTATGCTAATAGTTATCATGCTAGTAAGGGAATGCTACCTTACGAAGCCTTGTATGGACCTAAGCGTGGGTCTTCACTCTATTGATAGAAAGTGGGAGTAGAGATATTGTTAAGTCTTGAGCTAATTCAGGACATCAAGGGTGTAGTGGTGTTGATTCGGAAAAGAGTTGAAACAGCTCGGGATAGACAAAGAAAGAAAGCGGATTTGTATCGAAAGAATATGGATATAGAATTAGGATCGTTGGTGCGGGCAAAAGTTTCACCTTGAAAGAGATTGGTTAAGTTTGAATAGAAGGGACAAGTAGAGTCCTAAATGTATTGAACCGTTCGAGGTATAAAGAAATATAGGTAAAGTTGTCTATGAGTTGATGTTGTTGCCATAGTTGCAATGTATATATATATATAATATGTTTCATGTGTCAATGTTAAGGAGATATGTATCTGATTCGAACCAAGTCATTGATTAGAAGCCAATGGGCTATTATCCAAATTTATTCTGCGTGGAATGACCGATCCAAATCCTAGATCGTTAAGAGCGATTCCTTAGGAATGAGTTTATATCCCTAATGAGTATGCTTTGAATAAATCCCCGGGTCGAAGAATCTACTTGGAAGTTAGAGTCAGATATGCTTGACAAATATCCTTATTTGTTCAAGTACATCATATTCTGGGGACATAATCTTTTTAAGGGGGAAGGATATAACGACTCGTATATTTTCTATTAATTTAAAGTACAATAATTGAATAAATAATTAAATGAATATGTGTGTATGGGTTCCGTCAGCTGGATATTATTTTGTTGTTAATTATGTGTGATCGTTGGTGTTCGAGTATCATTTGTGTGATTCGTTGTGAAGCTGTGTTATTTTGTTTTTATATTTAAAGGTGATTTTATTTAGATTTATTTCTATAAATACTTGGGTTATCTCTTAAATTATTTTTATTGCTTTATAATTTTAGTTATTATTTTTGGGATTTTATAAAATTAAGAAATCAATATTTCATTAATTAGTTACCCTTAAATGATTTTCTAACTGTGGTTATTTGTAAAATCAATATTAAATTCAGAAACGCTTCAAAAATTACGAAACTCATATTTCATGAAGTTTTTAATTTCCTGAGAATTTTAAAATTATTTTGGGAATTGTTGGGATTAATTTCACCCGCACTTTTGTTCGCTTAAATCATTAAATGCGGGTATGTCATGTGTTTCAGAAAAGGTTTAAAAATTGAGAAATTATAATTTATTAGTTTTAGAATATTCTGAGATTTTTTTTATTATTTTAAAGATATTTGGATTGATAATTATTCCCAATATTTTATCAATAATAAATTAAAACGATACGAAATAGGCGTGAAATCAGAACATGTGTCAGTGATAATGAGATATATACGAATTGTTACTATCAGATTGGGACAAACGAGCTTATCCTTTTTATCTCCACTTCTCTCCCTCGACTTCTTCCTGCACACTCTCATCGCTCATCTCTATATCACCCAATTGATCCCTTATATTTTCTTATTTTTTGCTCCCTTGGCTTTTTATGATTCCATCGCTGTGTTCCCATTCTTGTTTCGGTAATTTCCGCCTGTAATTCCTGTTCTTCTTTTCCGGCTGCCGCCGAACTTCCCTCCGGTGAGGTGGTCTGCGTATGTGTTATACTGTACATGCGTGTCTCGATTATGTGTGTGTGCGTTTGTGGTGTGTGTTCTGTGTGTGTGAAGTTGTTGTGTATGGTTGCTGCCTGTTTCTCCTTGCTCAGTCGCCGCCCTTCGCTGCTTTCTGGCGAAGAGGTGGCGCGTGCTTGGAGTTGTTCTATGTAGCCTCGGTTCTGTTGTTTCCGTTTATGCTGTTGTGATTGCATAATTCGAAGACTTGTTTTGTGATTTCGATTCAATTCGATGATTGCTTTCGTGATGTCGTGAATCAATAAATTTGAATGAATTTTGTGATTAATTGTATTATTGGTAATAATTATTCATAAAATTTATCGGTGAGATCCGCAATCGGTATCCCGATTTGGGGAACCTCCGGATTTTACCGCCGTCCGCGATGAATTTCGATGAGCGGACGGTGGACTATGATGACGTGATTCTGAGTCCTAATATAAATAAAAAATAATTTATAATTTCTATTTCTTTTCAATCAAAAAAATAAAAGTAGTAGTTAAATATTCGGTTTCAAGATTGTTGGATTGCGTGATTAATTTGGATTAAGATTGATCATTGTTGGGTTGCTTGTTGATTGTGACATAAATTTATGTTTCGACGTGTAGTCTGATAAACGAAGGAAATGCTGCCCGATTTTCGGGAAATTAATTCCAAAAATACGGGAACGTATCCTGTTGATTATCAGGAATACCAATCGAACGCACAACTATATAATTATAAGTATTTTATGAACTTTAATTGCGTGTCATGGTGAAATATTTTATAAGATATTCAACAACCCTGATTTACTGAAATGATGCTTATATGTATTTTACAGAATTAAATCCCAAACCGAGTTTTGAGTATGTGGACCCTGACTGTTTTGTGTATTATAATAATATGTATAATTACGAATCGGGATTTGATATCGAATGGGTAGATTTGTTAGTGAGGATATGTAATGTTGGGAATATGTTGTGAACTTGATGATTTCATTAACAAACCGCCTTAGTAGATTTAACTTAGTGAATTATGTAGCACTCGAAGGATAATAAAATCTAGTCCCGACGGATAATGATTTGACATCCATCGATTGGTAGCTTATGTAACAATAAGTCATGTAGCACATTTCTGCAAACACCTTTGTATAGATTTTGTAGTAGCATATAAGTCATGTTGACTGTAATTAGATATGCAGAATAGGTTGATTAACTGTAAATAGATGATGTCTTGAAATTCTGCATAAATGAAATGTAGTCAAGTGCCAAATAGCTACCCGACGGATGATCAGCAAAGCTACCCGACAGATGATCAACAAGGCAACCCGACGGATGATAATCATGTATCCGACGGATGATCAATTCAAACATTTGTTGACGGTGACAACACAATCACATGCATCGAGTGTTTGCAAAAGGAATGTGGCAGCCTATTCAACTGAGTTTTTGAGAACAAAGAAGCATTGCCATTTCCATGCTATCATGAAGATATTCAAAGATGCTGAAATAGAGTAATGAAGCAGCATAGTATTAGACTTGATAGGTTTTGTTTTATTATCTTGTCTTATTACTGTGTAATCTTGGTGATATATAAACCAAGAGTAGCAAATAAAACAACATGAAGACTAAGCAAGTATTTTTCTCAGAGAAATAATTGTAAGCTGAATCCTTTAGCATTTCTCTGTAAAGTTTAGTTGTTCTTATTTGTAAGCAGCTGTGAGCTATTCAAGCTTCACAGAGTTCTCTTGATATATATATATATATATATATATATATATATATATATATATATATATCTGGTGGATACATTCAAATCCACCAGAAAGTTTTAAAGACTTGTGTTTTTATTACTTTGTGTGTTGATTCATATTTAACTTGTCATTCCGCACTTTGCAAATCAAAACACTGACATATATATTTTAAGTTAGAACATTTTATAATTCAGAAAAAGTTTCAAGAATTCCATTCAACCCCCCTTCTGTAATTCTTGTTGCATTGTTAGGGACTAACAATTGGTACCAGAACAAGCTCTTGAAGAACAAAGAGTGTAAAGTTCACAACAAATAGCAAGATGAACAAGAAAGATGTTTGAGTCAATAGATTCCTTTTCTGGACAAAGATAATTACCATCACTGGAAGGTAAAGATGCATCTTCATTTACTTTCTCAAGATGAGGCCTATGTGGATTGCATAGAGAGAGGCCCTCATGTACCAATGAGTGCTGCAACTGGAAATGAGCCATCAGTTCCCAAGCCAAGGCATGAATGGTCAGATCCTGATATTGAACAAGTCAGGAAAGACAAGAAGGCCATGAATATTCTGTTCAATGGAGTTGATGGTGACATGTTTGACAACATCATTAATTACAAAACTGCCAAGGAAGTTTGGGATACAATTCAGATTATCTGTGATGGCACTGAACAAGTTAGAGAAAACAAGATGTAGTTACTAATTAAGCAATATGAGCATTTCCACTTTGAAGAAGGTGAAACACTCACTGATATCTTTAGTAGATTTCAAAAGCTACTAAATGCTCTGAAGCTGCATGGAAGAGTCAACCAAACCAAGGACTCTAACCTCAAATTTCGGAGATCCCTTCCAAAAGAATGGAAACCAAAGACAGTCTCCTTGAGAAATTTATAAGAATACAAGGAGTTTACATTAGAGAGACTGTATGGCATTCTAAAGACTTATGAGCTTGAAAAAGAGCAAGATGAAAGAATGGAGAAAGGGAGAAAAAAAGGAGGGTCCATAGCACTGGTTGCTGAGTTAGAGAAAGAGAAGGAGATGAAGATAGAAGCTGTTGAGTCTACTTCAAAGGTCTGTGAAAACAAGGGCAAGGGGCTGGTAGCAGAAAATGAAGATTCTTTGAGCCAAGATGATATGGATGACATTAATGAACATCTACCATTTCTTTCCAGAAGATTTTCCAAGCTCAAGTTCAAGAAGAACTTTGGAGCAGCTAAGCCAAATAGAAACATGGTGGATAAATCAAAATTCAAATGTTTCAAATGTGGCTTGGCAGGGCACTTTGCCAGTGAGTGTAGAAAGTCAGATTCCAATAAGAAGAAGTTTGAGCCTGTGGTTTATAAATAGAAATATTTTGAGTTGCTCAAACAAAAGGAAAGGGCTTTCATTACACAAGAAAATGACTGGGCAGCAGATGGTCTGGATGAGGATGAGGATGTCAGCTATGTCAATCTAGCCCTAATGGCCAAGTTTGATGAAACAGAGACAAGTTCTTCAAGTAATCAGGTAATCACCACTAACCTTGCACATTTATCTAAAGCTGAGTGTAATGATGCAATAAATGACATGTCTACAGAATTATATCATTTGCGTGTTACACTTAAGTCCCTCACTAAGGAAAATGCTAAAATCAAAGAGAACAATTTGTTTTTAAGTGAGAGAAATAATGTGCTAGAGTCTCAGTTCATTGAATTTGAAAAACTGAGAATTGAGTGTAAGATTGCTAAGGATGAATTAACTGAGTCCTTGAAGAAAGAATAGATTTTGAAGAAGCAGTTTGAATGAGAACATGAGGTGATTAAGGCATGGAAAACATCTAGAGATGTTCATGCTCAAATCACCAAAGTTCAAGGTATTGAGTCCTTTTGTGATGCAGCCTGGAAGAAGAATAAGGAGAAGATGGAATCCAATTTGGTTGAAGGATTGCTGACAGATGTAGACTCGACGGATGATGAGAGTCATCCGTTCTCATCATCCGTCGGATAACCAAAAAGATTATCCGTCGAGTGACATAAATCCTCATCTGTCGGCTGTAAGCAAACCTGTGAGTTAAGCCAAACTTGCCAAGTTAAATGAAAAATATGGACCAGTTTCCAAAAACTTCATTTCAGGAGAATCTAGTCAAGTGAGGAAGGAGAAGAAAGTGAATGTTGGTCATCTGTCTATCAAGCAATTAAATGACAGACTAGAAAATTTTAAGGTTAAAACAGAGGCTAAAAGGAAAAAAAATAGAAATGGTAAAGTAGGGATTAACAAACATAACAACTACACACCTGAAAAGTATGCTCCAAGAAAAATCTGTATTAAGTGTGGTAGTGTAAATCATCTGTCTGTTAATTGCAAAACTGCCATGCCTACTTCCATATCTGTGCCACCTCCTTTTCCCAACATGAGTGCCATGCCTTCTATGCCTATGAATGTTATGTCTACATAGAATATGAATGCACAATTTGCTAATATGCCATTTGCACCTAATCCTTATTATGCTGCATTTAGTATGCCTCAAATGCCATTTAGCATGCCCTACTGGAATAACATGTTTACTAATAGCATGTAATTTCCTGTTAATCAAAATGTACATGATGATTCTATTTTAATGAATGGTTTCAAAGGTCCAACTCAAATGACTAAGGATGAATCTGATATCCCCAAGTCAAATGAGATTAAACCTAAGAAACAGAATAAGAAAGCTAACAAGGCAGGACCCAAGGAAACTTGGGTACCAAAATTAACTTGATTTGATTTTAATGTGTGCAGGGAAATAGAAAGAATCTATGGTACTTGGATAGTGGTTGTTCAAGACACATGATTGGTGATTCTACCCTGATCACAGAGTTCAAGGAGAGAGCTAGCCCATGTATTACTTTTGGAGATGACAACAAGGGTTATACTGTGGGATATGGCTTAATTTCAAAAGACAATGTCATCATTGAGGAGGTTTCCTTAGTGGATGGTCTCAAGCACAATTTGTTGAGTATCAGCCAACTTTGTGATAAAGGCAATTCAGTGACCTTCAACTCAGAAGCCTGTGTTGTGACAAACAAGAGGAGCAACAAAGTGGTTCTCACTGGAGTAAGAAAAGGAAATGTGTACCTAGCTGACTTCAACTCATCAAATGCAGAATATGTTACTTGTCTTCTCAGTAAAGCAAGTCAAGATGAAAGTTGGCTATGGCACAAGAAGCTATCCCATCTAAACTTCAAGACCATGAATGAGCTTGTAAAGAAAGAACTGGTTAGAGGCATTCCTCAAGTGGAGTTTTCTAAGGATGGACTGTGTGATGCTTGCCAAAAGGGAAAATAAATTAAAGCATCATTCAGAAAGAAGCTTGATTCAACAATTGAAGAACCTTTGCAACTGCTACACATGGATTTATTTGGACCAGTCAATGTGTTGTCTATCTCAAGGAAAAGATTTTGCCTAGTAATTGTAGATGATTTCTTAAAGTTCTCTTGGACATATTTCCTTAAGTCTAAAGATGAGGCTAGTGAATCATCATCAATCACATAAGGCAAGTCAACAATCATCCTGATTTCAAAGTTAGAAGAATCAGGAGTGACAATGGAACTGAGTTCAAGAATTCTGTCATGAGAGCATTTTGTGAAGAAAATGGGATTTTGCATGAGTTTTCAGCAGCAAGAACTCCACAATAAAATGGAGTCGTAAAAAAAGAACAGATCACTTATTGAAGCTGCAAGGACAATGCTTGAAGAATCTAAGTTACCAACATATTTATGGGCTGAAGCTGTAAATACTGCATGCTACACTCAGAATATTTCTCTGATTAATCAAGAAAAATGCATGACTCCCTACCAATTATTCAAGAACAAGAAGCCAACTCTAAATTTTCTTCATGTCTTTGGCTGCAAATGTTATATCTTGAGAAATCAAACTGATCAGAATGGGAAGTTTGTTGCTAAAGCAGATGAATGAATTTTTGTTGGATATGATGTTGGTAAAACATACAGAGTCTTCAATCTGAGAACCAACATTGTTGTGGAATCAATACATGTTGTGTTTGATGATAAAAAGATTAAAGGACTACAAGATGGAGATTACCATGAGAGCCTCAAATTTGACAATGTGGAGATGGTTAGTGATGACAGTAATGATGAAAGTGATCAAGAAACAGTATCAAAGGATAATGCAGGAAAATCTACTACCAATGAAGCACAAAATTCAACATCTGTCGAGTTGCAAAATGCTTCATCCATTGGGAGACAATTGCTCTATCCGTCGGGAGACAACCAGCTTCATCCATCGGTACTAAAATTCACCATCCGTCAGGATATCAAAAGAAGCTGAAAGTCAGAATAGATCACTTATAGAAAGTTCCCCTTTCTCAAATCAAAGATCCATAAACTTAGGGGGAGTTTCTAATAATCAAAACTCAATCACATATCAAGACAACAATGAGGCCTCTTCATCTAGAGCTAATCTAGCTCAACAAAGGAAATGGACAAAGGATCACCCCTTTGAGCTCATCATTGGTGATGTATCTTCTAGAGTTCAAACAAGAAGAGCAACTCAAGAAGAATGTCTATATAGCAACTTCCTCTCTAAGGAATAACCAAAGAAGGTAGAAGAAGCTTTGTTGGATCCTGATTGGATTTTAGCTATGCAGGAGGAGCTAAACTAATTTGAAAGGAACAAAGTATGGAAGCTGGTGCCCAAGCCTAAAGGAAAGAATCCAATAGACACCAAATGGGTATTCAGAAACAAGATGGATGAAAATGGCATAGTAGTCAGAAACAAAGCTAGATTGGTTGCTAAGGGCTATTGTCAATAAGAAGGAATAGATTTTGATGAAACCTTTGCTCCTGTTGCAAGACTTGAAGCCATCAGAATCTTCTTAGCCTATGCAGACCATGCCAATTTCAAGGTCTATCAAATGGATGTCAAAAGTGCCTTTCTGAATGGAGATTTGAAGGAGGAAGTCTATGTCAGCCAGCCTCCTGGTTTTGAAGATCCAAATTTTCCAGAATATGTCTACTATCTTTTAAAAGCACTTTATGGACTGAAGAAAGCACCTAGAGCTTGGTATGACACTTTGTCAAAGTTTTTTTTTAGAGAATCACTTCACTAGAGGTACTGTAGACAAAACTTTATTCTTTAGAAATGTTAATGGCTCTAGCATACTTGTTCAAATTTATGTAGATGACATTATTTTTGGCTCTACAGATGATAAACTTTGCAAAAAGTTTGCCAAATTGATGCAAAGTAAGTATGAAATGAGTATGATGGGAGAACTAACTTACTTTCTTGGTTTGCAAGTTAAGCAAGTTAGTGATGGAATATTCATTAGTCAAACTAAATACATTTATGATCTTTTAAAAAGTTTGATCTAATGGATTGCACATCTGCAAAAACTCCCATGGCCACTGCAACTAAGCTTGAATTAAACACTACTGAAAAGTCTGTGGATATTTCAAGTTATAGGGGCATGGTTGGCTCACTTCTGTACTTAACAGCTAGTAGGCCAGATATAATGTTTGCTACATATCTTTGTACTAGATTTCAGGATGATCCTAGAGAATCTCACTTAATAGCTATTAAGAGAATTTTCAGATATCTCAAGGGAACACCAAAACTTGGCATTTGGTACCCTAGAGATTCTGGTTTTGATCTAAGTGGTTATTCAGATGCAGATTATGCAGGTTGCAGAATTGATAGAAAAAGTACAACAGGAACCTGTCAATTTCTAGGAAACAAGCTTGTGTCCTGGTTCAGTAAAAAGCAAAATTCAGTTTCTACTTCTATAGCTGAAGCTGAATATATTGTTGCTGGCAGTTGCTGTGCACAGATTTTATGGATGAAAAACCAATTGCTAGACTATGGTCTGGAAGTGGAAAGGATTCCTATTTTCTGTGATAACACAAGTGTAATTGCCATCACTGAAAATCCAGTACGGCATTCAAGAACAAAGCACAGAGACATCAAGTACCACTTCATAAGGAACATGTAATGAATGGTACTATGGAACTACATTTTGTTCCAAGTGAAAAGCAGCTTGCAGATATATTTACCAAGCCACTGGATGAATCCACCATTTCAAGGTTGGTAAGTGAG
The DNA here is from genome assembly GCF_009905375.1 of Apium graveolens. Lineage (NCBI taxonomy): Eukaryota > Viridiplantae > Streptophyta > Magnoliopsida > Apiales > Apiaceae > Apium > Apium graveolens. Next base: position 69,202,483 of record NC_133653.1, read on the forward strand.
TTAGGTATGCTTAATTACTCTTGAATCTTTACAGATAATTTGCAAGTTGTAATGCAGCCAAAAATTTAATTAATTTTTCAGTCTTGGATGAAATTTTGGCTAAGTTAAAATTTGTATCTCGACGGATGATCACTATCCATCGAGTTTGATCATCCGTCGGTATACAATTTGTTAAATAAAATCAATTATTTTTCTAGAATATTTTATATCTCGACGGATAAGTGATTTATCCACATCCGTCGAATTGTCTTATTCTTAGCCGTTGATTCTCTGAATTAAGTGAAATTAGGAGGTTGGGTCTTAGGAAGGAATGGAGTTATCTGTGTGATGTAGTTACCAAGGTATTTTCTGGTAAAATTAGAAATTTTGATTCAGTTAATATCTCTATGCTTAACATGCTTTACATGCTAGTAACTGATAAATTTTTCAACTTTAGTGATCTTGTCATATTTGAGTTGGGGTTTAAGTTAGGGGAGCTAAATAAGAGGGGTAAAAATGTTTACTATGCTAGATTTTTATTGATGCTTGCTAACCACCTCTCTGAGGATATTGTGCTTGAGAATCCAACCAACAAATTAGATTGTTGGGTTCAAAAAAGGAGAATCATTGCAGATTTGAACAGGGCAAACCATCACAAAGAGGTGCTACTCTTCTATTTTCCAGTTATGGAGGCACCTCTGGTAAGTGAGGTAATTTCAACTGTCCCTACTCTTCCAATCTCACAAACTTCTTTGCATTCTAGTGTAGCTATGGCAACTGTGTCATTGACCCAATAGTTGCCTACCCAAGGTACCAAATCCAAAATTTCAAAAACAAAGACAAAGATAGCCCCCTCTGGTGTCTCTCAAAAGATGCCAGTTGTAAAATCCATAAAACCTAAAGAGGGGAGTGTGAAGGTGGGTAAGAATGGTGAGGGACATGGTGAACATCAAAGAAACCCTAAGGATAAGGTTGAAGAGGTGAGTGTTTCCCAGCCTAGCCACACTGCAGTTTCCCAACAAACTAGATGCTGCTGTTCTAGATGCTAAAAAGGTTAAACAAAAGAAGGAGCAAGCTGCTATCTTGGCCAAGCTGTAAGCTATGAAACCTACACAACAAATTCCTAAACAATCATCTGAAACCACTGAATCTAAGGAACTGAAAATGCAAGAAGAATCACAGCAGAGAAAAAGTTTTAGATACAAACTTCATGTAAAGAGTAAAGTGGACTTTGATAAAAAGGAATTGGAAGATCAGTTTCCCAAAAAGTCTACATCTGCAACAACTCAAACATCCATGCCCTCTGTGGCACATGGAGAATTCAAGATAGATCCATCCAAGAATTTTCATGGTGAACCTATCATTCCAAAGGATGAGCCAATAGACTGAGATAGTCTACCAATACCTGATCTCAATCTACCTCACTTCATGAAACCAAAGAAGACAAAGACCAGAGCAGTCAAGAAAGTGAAGCCCTCAACTCTCAGATCCAAGTCTCTAACCAAAGATCAAACCAAAGTAAACAAGGGAGACATCATGTACATCTGTGACATCAAGGAATTCTCAGATCTAAACCTCTATCTAGATGAACTGGAAGAAGTTAGAGAGATTGATGCTTACAGGAATCTACCTGAAAGGTTAGTATTCAAGTACAAGGGAGGAAAAGAGATACAATGGCCACTTCACAGGATCCTTCAAGAAAGCCAATCTGTGATGATAAAGGTTTATTCATCATTTAAGAAGAACGTTGGATTCAATGTGACAACTAGAAGACTGGTTCTAAAGAAGATTAAATTGAGGAGTATTAGAGCCAAAGATGCACTCCTAAAGACTCTAACTATTCCTTACACTGGAAGTAGAGTGCATCTAAGGCCCTACTGGCTGATGGAATTCATGGATGATAAGGGAGTTAGAAGATTTTTCAAATTAGAAGACTAGTTGAGCATCTCTAGCAATGAGACTCTTTTGGAAATGCAAGGAATGCTAAATCTCTCAGAATTTGATGAACTGGAAATCCGCAGACAGCTCCAAAATCAGATAGAAGAAAACAACAGAAAGCTTGGAAAGAGATCCAGATCATCAAGGAAATAGATCAATCTGCTCAGGCTAGAGGAGCACCTTGAAAATGACTGTGAGCAAATCTTTGTACATTTTGTTATTTGCAGCACTTTACAGTTTTATCTACTTTCATTTAAATTTGTATTCTTAGAGTGTTTTGTTATCATCAAGTTTTTCTTAATTTATGGCTACAATTCTAGTAGACATAAATTGGGGGAGATTGTTAGGAATATGTTGTGAACTTGATGATTTCATTAACAAAACACCTTAGTAGATTTAACTTAGTGAATTATGTAGTACTCGACGGATAATCAAATCTAGTCCCGATGGATGACTCAATATAGTCCCGACGGATGATAATTTGACATCCATCGAGTGAGTAGCTTATGTAACAATAAGTCATGTAGCACATTTCTGCAAACACCTTTGTATAGATTCTGTAGTAGCATATAAGTCATGTTGACTGTAATTAGATATACAGAATAGGTTGATTAATTGTAAATAGATGATGTCTTGTAATTCTGCATAAATGAAATGAAGTCAAGTGCCAAATAGCTACCCGACGAATGATCAGCAAAGCTACCCGACGGGTGATCAACAAGGCAACCCGACGGATGATAATCATGTACCCGAAGGATGATCAATTCAAACATTTGTTGATAGTGACAACACAGTCACATGCGCCGAGTGTTTGCAAAAGGAATGTGGAAGCCTATTCAACTGGGTTTTTGAGAACAAAGAAGCATTGCCATTTCCATGCTATCATGAAGATATTCAAAGATGTTGAAATAGAGTTATGAAGCAACATAGTATTAGACTTGAGAGGTTTTGTTTTATTATCTTGTCTTATTACTGTGTAATCTTGGTGATATATAAACCAAGAGTAGAAAATAGAACAACAAGAAGACTAAGCAAGTATTTTTCTCAGAGAAATAATTGTAAGCTGAATCCTTTAGCATTTCTCTGTAAAGTTTAGTTGTTCTTATTTGTAAGCAGTTGTGAGCTATTCAAGCTTCACAGAGTTCTCTTGATATATATATATATATATATATATATATATATATATATATATCTGGTGGATACATTCAAATCCACCAGAAATTTTTAAAGACTTGTGTTTTTATTACTTTGTGTTTTGATTCATATTTAATTTGTCATTCCAAACTTTGCAAATCAAAACACTGACATATATATATTTTAAGTTAGAACATTTTATAATTCAGAAAAAGTTTCAAGAATTCCATTCAACCCCCCTTCTGTAATTCTTGTTGCATTGTTAGGGACTAACATGTCAAACATACCTGGACGTCTAACATAGAGTATTTTGACCCTTTAGGTTCTAGTCGGAAGGTCAAAAATTGTCATTGGACAAAAGATAGTCTGGTGGTCAGTCGATAAGCTCAGTAAAGTTCCAATCGAAGGACTTGAGTGTTGAAGTCGAATCCAAGGTGATTTATTGGTTAGACGATAAAGCCTGAGCGTCCGAATCGGCTCAGAGTCGATCAGTAATAGTTGTAAAGCTCTGCAAGGCAAGTACCCTGACCATAGTCTTATGGTTCAGCATATATGAGTAACTGCTGTTTTATTCTCATAATGGAACAGAACATTTTAAGTTACGTATCCCCTGTATTTGAAAACATTGTTTAAAAATATGTTTTGGAGAAAAGTAATTTCTGAAAGCACCTATCTTTAAACGTGATTTAAATGGAAAGAAGTTTTGAATAGGTGCTGTGACAGAATAATTTTAAAAAGAGATAGGTGATAGTGATTTTGGAAAATGGATAAAGAGAAAGTTTTGATCCACCTATGTCGTGGAATGTTTTGATCCACCTATGTCGTGGAATGTTTTGATCCACCTATGTCGTGGAATGTTTTGATCCACCTATATCGAGGAATGTTTTGATCCACCTATGTCGTGGAATGTTTTGATCCACCTATGTCATGGAATGTTTTGATCCACCTATGTCGTGGAATGTTTTGATCCACCTATGTCGTGGAACTTTGGAAAGAGGCAAAAAGGGAATTCAGTTGATATAATAGAATTGAGTAGGCGTAAGTGGCTAGTTAGGTTGGGCGCTCTGTTTAACCGATTAGTCCAGCATTGGGGAAAAGACCTAACTAGTTTTTTCCCAAGTTCTGGAACACATTCTTTCTTTTCAGGACGGCCGTTAGTCACTGTCCGGTAATGATAGACTGATCAGGTATCTTCACCCGTTGAACGTCCAATAGATTTGATTGATTCAGTTTTGAAATTGTTAACAAAGCAACTTGTTTGAGACAAATGATTTGAAAATGAAATAGGATGCTAAGATTTAACTCTGGTATTTATACACAGCACATGACTGTTATTGTTAATTTGCAGAGCATGCTAGTTTTGAATATCCAGTTTATAAATGTTTACTCTGCTTTTGTGAATGAGCTATAATTTCTGTTCCTAACACTATTTTATCATAAATTGCTTTACTTGTTATACATATAGTGGTACTGCTAAGCAATTGATTGATCACCATTACAGAATATTTAATATATGTATTGCTGATGCCTAGGAGATTCTTCCGCAGTAGTCAGGGCAGAGTCCCAGTTTCCTTCCGTGTCAGGCTCCTCTGAGGTAGTTGTGTTGGACCAAAGATGGTCTATTGAGTTGCTGTATTAAGTTAGTTGAGTCAGAAGGGTTTGCTGTAAGTCGGTTTTGTAATAGTTGTAACCTAAATCATACTTAAACCTGGAAAAGGTCTTGGTAAAGGAGTCGTGGTTATGTAGACTTAGTGATTTGAATTATGTTATGTTTATTATTATTGTTGTTGGTGACGTCAACTCCTGACCCCAGGGTTGAGGCCGTCACAGTTATCCCAGCTCATTATGCCCCTAAAGACCCTTCAAAATACACTGAAACTGAAAAAAGTCTCCCCGGATAGTGCCCTATAACTAATTCTGATAGAGTCACTTGAAAATGTTATGTTCAACAATATTGTCAATTTTGATACAACCAAACATATTTTGGAGAAGATTGAGATTCTGTGTGAGGGTAGAGAGGAAGTAAGATCAAATCAAAGGAGAATACCGGTGTCTCAGTATGAGGGATTCATGGCAAAGCCTAAAGAAGGAATTACTGAAGTTTTTGAAAGGTTTAACAAGTTGATAAATGACTTGCAGCTTCATGATAAGCATTATAAAGATGGGATGGTTAACCTAAAGTTCTTCCTGACCATCTTGAACATAAAATATCAGCTATTAGAAAAGGAATAGATTTGAGCATAATAAAGCTGGAAGTTTATATGGGATCTTTAAAACTTATTACCTTGAAATGTTACAAAGAAAGTCATTAAAGGAAAATCATGGACATGTTGTTGATGGTTCCAGTGCCTTGGTTGTTAATGACAGTGAAGAAAGTGAAGATGAAGAAGATGCTCAAGTTCCAGTTATTCAAGCTGTAGAGCAAAGAACAAAGGACCTCAGAAGCAAGTTATTTTAGAGATGGAGGAATATGAGTTTTATACCTTGGATGAGCTAGATGAATTGGACCAATCCATGGATTACTTAGCTATAAAATTCTCTAACATTAGAGTCAAGAATCCTAGGGTTTTCAAGAACAAGAGATAATCTTCCAACAGCAACAACTGGAAACCAAAGACACAGTATAACTCAGCTAGTAAGGGTGGCTATAAGACTGGATCTATTGACAGATCAAAAATAAGATGCTACAATTATGATGAATTAGGCCACTTTGCTACTGAGTGCAGGAAGCCTAAGAAAGTGAAGAAAGATAAAGCCTATCTGAAGTTGGAGGCAAAGTATGAAACTCTCTTGAAGAAACATCAAGAAAAGGCTTACATTGCAGAAGGAAAAAGTTTGGATGATACTGGTGATGAAGATAAAAATGAGGAGTTTGGAAACTATGCACTAATGGCTCTTGAGCAAGGAGAATCATCCTCATCAAAATCTGAGATACCAACTCTTACTAGCAATATAAAGAGGTTAGTAAAAATGTTCCACATCCATACTAGCATGGTGGCAGCTACTGAGGAGGTTAGTAGGCTGTCAAAAGCTAATGAGAAGCTTGAGATTGAGAAGCAAGATTTGGAACTGCAACTTGTTGAGCTTGAAACTGTCAAGCAGGAAAATGAATATTTGAAGAATAAGATAAAGTGTGCTAGTGAAATAGAAGTTGTGTTGAGGGAAAAGATTGAGAAAAATTAAGGGAAGTTGAAGTCTTTCAGGAATGCTTCTCAGTTGGTATTTTGGTACCATGAGAAAAACAAGCCATGTGCTAATATAGCCATTGGCTTTGACTATGATGCCTTGAACATCAACAAGAAAATTGAAAGTGACAGAGGCAAAACAATTGCAAATGAAGATGTCCCAGTTATGCTGAGAAAAGTTGAGCCACCTATGTGCAAAGGCATGTGAAGTCAATTTCAGTGAAGAGGAGTTGGTCATCAAGCAAAAACTTGCAGATGAAGATAAATAAATGAAAAATGAAGAAACCACTCCTACTACTGAAAGAAAGAAGAAGCCCATGATTAACCAAGTCCCTAAGACACCTTTTAAGGAAGTCAAGATTGAGAATACAGGAAGGAAGAAAGAGAACATGAATGGCAAGATAGGAGTAAACAAGAGCAACAACTTTGTATTTGTTGCACATGCCCCCAGAAAGTAATGTCAGAAATGTGGCTCAACAAATCATCTAACTCATCTTTGTAAAAAGGATGTTAGCAAGCCAAATGTGGGAGCCTGCAAGGAAAATGAAGCAAATGCAGAAGACCCTTACTCCTTTTGTGATAAATTTGAATGTATACCTTGCAACATAAAAGTAATAAAAAATTGTCATAAAATGATATTAGATTTGAAATATATTAATTCTAGATCTACAGACAAAAAGGAAAATGCAAAACAATCTGTTCATATTGTTCCTTATGAATCAACTCATTCTAATTTTGAAAATTTTGTTAGCAAGAAGAAAGTACCCAACACTGATTGGGTAGCTAAACACACTTAATCCTCATTGTGTGCATGGAAAAATGAAGAGATTCATATGGATTATAGACAGTGGATGCTTAAGACATATAACAGGTGATAAGGCCCTGCTATCACAATTTAAGGAGATGGTTGGCCCACTAGTGACTTTTGGAGACAACAACAAAGGATTCACAATGGGATATGACAATTTAGTTTCTGGTAATATTATCATTAAAGATGTAGCACTGGTGGCTGGTTTAGAAGTGAATCTCATGAGTGTCAGTTAATTCACAGATAAAGGATTCAATGTTTCATTTGATAAATGAGATTATTCAATAATCAGCAAAAAGACAGGTGCAATTGCTTTGAAAAGAGCAAGAAAGGCAAGCCTATTTACTGCAGAATTAAACTCAATAAATAAGGATGGAATATGTTGTTTCTACACCAAGACATTTGTTGAGCAAAGAAAACAATGGCATAAAAAGCTCTCTCACCTGAATTATAAGGTAATCAATACCCTGGTGAAAAAGGAGTCAGTGAGAGACATGCCAAACTTGAATTTTGCTCAAAATGAAGTTTGTGAGGCTTGTCAAAAAGGAAAAATGAAGAGATCAAGTCACAACAGCAAAACTGTGAATTCTATAAGTGCACCTTTGCAACTCATTCACATGGACCTCTTTGGACCAGTTAATCTCTTATCTATTTTTAGAAATAAATATGTACTTGTGATGGTAGATGAATACTCAAGGTATACATGTGTAGAGTTTATGCATTCTAAGGATGAAACTCCACACATCATAATTGAACACATCAAGAAAATTGAGAAGCAGGCTGAAGATCAGAATTGTGTAAGAAGATTGAAGAGTGACAATGGCATAAAATTTAGAAATGCAACTCTGCATGAATTCTGCAAGGATAAGGGAATTGTTCAAGAGTTCTCAACTGCAAGGACATCTCAGCAAAATGGGGTGGTTGAGAGAAAGAATAGAACACTAGTAGAATTTGCTAGAACAATGCTGCAAGATGCCAAGTTGCCAACAAGTTTTTGGGAAGAAGCTGTCAACATTGCATGCTACACTGAAAACAGACATCTCATCAACCAAAATCTTGGTAAGTCACCCTACTCAATTTTATCAAAAAGGAAGCCTACTATAAAGCATCTACATGTGTTTGAAAGAAAGTGTTTTGTTTTAAAAGACAACTATGGATATGTGGGAAAATTTGACTCTAAAGTTTTTGAAGCAATTTTTCTGGAATATTCATTGGAAAGAACGGCCTACAGAGTTTATTTGCTTGAACAAAAGAAGATTATGGAAAGCACATATGTGAATTTTGATGATGACGAGTGTCCAGGCTTGGAGTGCCTTGATGAAAGTGAAGCTGAAGCCCTTAAGTTTGAAAATTTGAACATTGATAGTGATTCTGAAGATGAAGCTGAAATCAACACAAACAATATAATGAATGAAGAGTCAACTGAGCAAGTTAGTCATGAAAATGGAAGCTCATCTCAAACACTTGAATTTGATAGCACAAACTCAGAGGGAGAAAGAGGAGAAAGTTTTACAAGTCATGCCAATGGTGAAGAAAGTGCAGAAAACTCAATTCAACCAAATTATACCAGAAAGTGGGATAGAAGTCACACTAGAGATGCAATTATTGGTGATCCTAATGCTGGTGTGAGAACTAGGAGTGAAACTACTAATGAATGTCTACATGCATTTTTTCTTTCATAAATTGAGCCCAAAAAACTGAGGAAGCTCTACTTGATCCTGATTGGATATCTGCTATGCAAGAAGAGCTAAATCAGTTTGAAAGAAACAAAGTTTGGAAGTTAGTTCCTGCACCAAAGAATAGAAGTATAATTGGAACAAAGTGGGTGTACAGGAACAAGATGGATGAAAATGGAATTGTGATAAGGAACAAAGAAAGGTTGGTTGCAAAAGGCTACTCACAGGAGGAAGGAATTGCTTATGATGAAACTTCTACTCCAGTTGCAAGAATTGAAGCAATAAGGATCTTTCTTGCATATGCTGCACACTCAAACTTTAAAGTGTATCAAATGGATGTAAAGAGTGCATTTCTTAATGGTGAGTTGGAAGAAGAAGTTTATGTGCAACAGCCACCTGGCTGTGAAGATCCAGAATTCCCAAATTTTGTATAAAAACTACTCAAGGATCTATATGGATTAAAGCAAGCACTTAGATCTTGGTATGACACACTGTCAGAATTTTTGCTTAAACATGGATTCACTAGAGGAACAATTGACAAGACTCTATTCTACAAGCAGCATGGTTGTGATATAATCCTAGTACAGATCTATGTGGATGATATCATTTTTGGTTCACTAATGAAAAGCTATGTCAAAGATTCTCAAATCTCATGCAGATTGAATATGAAATGAGTATGATGTGAGAATGATGTTACTTTCTTGGACTTAAAGTTAGTCAAAGAAGTGATGGTATTTTCATCATCCAAACCAAGTATGTTAAGGATTTATTAAAAAAGTTTGGAATAGTTGATTGTTCACCTGCATTTACACCTATATCTATAACTACAAAGTTGGATAAAGATAAGAAAGGAAAAAGTAAGTGTAATAACCCCAAATTTTGGAATTTTAGAAACCCTTATGAATAGTGTTTTGCTAATTATGCTGAATAAGAAAACTTTTCATGCCACACTATGTAGGGGTTCTTTTATTGATCTTCTGGGATATTATTAGTACTCTATGTGGTATATAAGTGTATGTAAAGATCGTCAGAATCCAAATCCGAACACTTTGATTTTTTCCCGGAAATCTACCAAATACAGAAAGAATTGAGTATAAGGTAACAGAATAAAAAGGATTTAAATTCAAGGATTTTAATAGAGGATCATAAAAACGAATATAATGTATTGAGAAAGGTTAAGGGAACCTAAGTAATAAGATCCCGGGTATGATCCCTCAAACGATAAACGATAAACGAAAACGAAAGTTAAGCGAACCGTATAACAGATCAGCGGTCATTAGCCAAATAATTAAAAGCTAATCAAAGAGATTAGTGGGGATGATGTCATCAAACCAATGAGAAGAGGACAAAGGAGGGAGGGTGACATCACATGGTGACATAAGCATGACCAAGCAAGTGTGTTGTTGGTTGAATTAGAACCACACAAAAGTTACCATGGTAAAAAGGTAATAAAACAAAACAAAACAAATCAAAAAATCAACCAACCAAGCCAACAATTCATTTTCACCAAAAACATAACATTTTCTCACCTTTCTTCTTCCATGCTCTCGGCTTTTTCTTCTTTTCCAAAGCAAGAAAATCAAAAATCAAGTTCCAAGCATTGTTAAATCACAAGGTAATTATCTAAGACTCATTATTCATAGTTATGGATATCCTATAAGTTTGAGCTCCTAAATCATTCACAATCTCTTCCTAAAAATCATGGAAGAAGATGGTGAATAGTGTTTTTCAAGAACTAAATTTTTTGTTCTTGAAGTTTTGTTTAGTTTAAGCTTGGATAAGGACTTTAAGGGTGATTCCAAGCCATTCTCTTGATTCTCCACTCTCCAAGGAAGATATAACCCCTCCAAACCCTAACTTTATTTGAGTAATTAGGTTTTGTTTTGTTGATTTTAATTCATGGGAGGCTTGCTTGTTGTGAATGTGGAGATTAGTTAGTTTTGTGAAGTTTTGGAGTGGTAATTCTTGGATTGTTGATTAATGAACTTAAGTGTAGTTAAATTCAAGTTTAAGAATAAGTATAAATTGTTAATTTTGAGTTGTTGGGGCTGTTATGATGTAGTATGGATGGAGTTTTGATTGGGTTGTGATTGTGGATTGATTGTGGGTTGGATTGGAGTGTTTTAAATTTGGGTAATCGCGTAAACATAGTCGTCGTAATGTCCGATTTACTTTAGGCTGTTTTTGTTCTTAACATTAGGACCCATGAACTCACTGCTATTTTGACCATTGCCATGATTAGATAGTTCATGTTACGAGCTTCGTTTTGATATGTAGTTCGTTTGATTCTGATGTACGGTTTAGGAGAAACGACCGTTTTAAGTAACGATATTTCGCGAACGAATCATTACCCCTCGCCTTACTTTGAAACATAGGTTAAAGACCTAAAAGGACTAATTGGAGTATGAAACATTTATGTAAAGTGTGTTAGGCAGTTGGTAAGACACTCGCGAAAGAATCGCCTTAAAACTTATAATGGTTAATTTATTAAAAATGGTGGAGCTGAGGGTACTCGAGCGACTTAAGAGAATCATCAAGCGCAAAGGGAGCGTTAGAGTCTAAATTGGTTAAAGTACAGATTTATGAGTGACTTTGGTTTAATTCCAACTTATATGTTGTTTATAGGTTACCAGACTCATCCCAAGCCATTTATAACCCCCAGTCGCTCAGGCGAGTTTTCTATCCGTTATACTGTTGTTGTGATGTATACATTTGTACATGCATTATCTTATGATAGATGCATAATGGTTATTTAGCAAATTCTTGCGATATATTGTAGCATGTGATATGGTATATATGCATGCCTGTTTCGTATTCTTGATACATATATCTGTTGATTCAGTTGATAATACCTATGCTAGAGATAAGCGGTAATTTGCATATACCCTTAGTATAGGGGACCCAAAGGTGAACTTTTTCTAAAACCGGGAGTCGAGGCTCCGGAGTATAATATATATATATATATGAATAGTTTTCAAAACTATGAATCGAATAAGGTTTATTCAATAACTTTATTTTATTAATGAATATTATTTTGAATATTCATTCGAGGGCTTATGACCCCGTTTATCTATTAATGAATATTATTTTTGAATATTCATTCGAGGGCTTATGACTCTGTTTATTTTATTAATGAATATTATTTTGAATATTCCTTCGAGGACTTATGACTCCGATTATTTACTAAATAATATTCTTTATTTTATTAAAGAATAATGTGTCGATAATCAAACTTACTTTTGATTATTCAAATAAAGATATTACTTTCGTATGAGTACATCTTTGGTTATTTACGATTCATTTCAAGTATAAGTTTTACAACTTCTACTTCAATTATTTTTATAAAGATTATTCTTTATGGGAATATTATTTAAATAATAATATTCAGATATTTTCTAATATATTGGGACTGATTTATTTTATTAAATCAGCATTACTCCAAACATCCTTAAAAATGTTTGCGAGCCTTCAAAATGATTTTTAAAAGTTAGAGCGGATCCCAAAAACTCATTTTTATTTATTTAAGATCTTCCTTTCAAAGGGGATTTAAATATTCGCTCAAAACCTGAGGGATCCGGCTCTGTGGTATGTTTTATATTCGCAACAAGGTTGCTATTTTTGATAAAAGAATTTTGATTACTTACCCAATACTCGGGAAGTAGAATTCTTGGAACAAGTTAATCCATTAACAGGCATCGCCTGGGAAATAACGGTGAGTTTTCCTTTCCAACTAGATACGACTTCTTGGTGGAGTCGTATCAACAAGTTTCTACTTGGGGAAGGTGAGGACGAGCTTTACGTTTCAGAGTCATGGATTTCATCTGAACTAGGAGTGGCGCAAGTGGTCGAGTGGCGCCGGCCCAGCCTAATTATATTGGCCCAAATGGCCTGAAAGTTCTGCAAGACGGTACATTCCTTAGGAGTCCAGTGTTCGGTTGACAAGTAAATCCGACAGGTTCTCCTCTACATGTAGAAAATGGTGGGGTTGTACTACTGCGACTGATCATCGTAAGTGGTCTTCCTAGCGCGACAAACTCCCGTAATGAGTTTATCATCCAGTTGGACAATTCTGCAACACTACCCAGAGCATTTCGATCGAAAGGCTACGAATGGGTGGTTGCCGAAGCTTTGACAAAGTCAAATAGTTTTAATGGTGTTCCCATTGAATGAAGTATCTCGTAACTTCATTTCCTTTAGAAATATTTCAAAGATTGAATCTATTCAAGTCTTAACTTGTGGTCTCATCTAGGGGATGACCTTTTGAAACTTATTATACTTTGAACAGTAGTAGTTCAAGTAGATTTCTAAAAATGATATAAGTATAGTGAAGTATTTGGTAACTTCATCCCTTGTTTTTGCTTATATCCAGTAAGTAATTACCTTACACTTGATAAAGGATTCTAGTAAGTTATCCATTGAGATACTTGCATTATTGTTACACTATATATTATCTTGGGAGCTGTAATGCTCACTCTTGCTTCATTTCTCCATCACACAACAACAGTTAGGAAAGATGGCCAGACTCAAGCAGACCCAGCGCAAGCGCGTGGGAAGCGTCCCGCGTCTTCTCGTTGATGTTGTAGCTGCTATAGCTGCAGAGGTAGATCTATTGGTAGATTAGGCATTCTACTTTTGGGAACCAAATATTGTATAGTTATAACTTGTGGCAGATAATGGCAATTAACTGTAAATTTATCAAGTAATCATTTTGGGTTGTAATAACTTTTAAATTGTGGATTCAAGGACTTGTACTTATTTCAATTTTATCTCTGAGACTATAACGGGTTGTGGTGTGTGTTAGTGTGGGGTCACAGCATAAGGTTATTTATTATTAATTAAGTGAAGTGATATTGTGGAAAGAAAGACCGTGACGACCCGGATCCCTGACCCCGGATCTGGGGGTGTTACAGAAACCATATTGTGGTTCTTCCATCAAACTCTGAATAGTTTGATAACCCTTCTCCTAAGCACTTGTTCCTTTTTTTTCAATCTATAACCCTTCCTGGTTGCTCCATATAGATTACATCTGGTTGCATGTCTATGCGCTCATATGCCCTTATTTATATGGCATCCGAATTACACTTCCTTAACATTGATACGTGAAACACGTTATGACTTGCTACATGTTCGGGGGTAGGGCTAGCTCGTATGCTAACTTCCCAATACGTCTTAATACCTCAAAGGGTCCAACAATTCGTAGGCTTAGCTTTTCTTTCTTTTTGAACCTCATCAATCATTTCCAAGGGATACCTTTAACATTACTAGGTCCCCTATTTCCTATTCTTTGTCCTTTCATGTCAAATCAACATATTTTTTATGTCCATCTTGGGCTACTACCAGCTGTCCTCTGATTAGATCTATCATACCCTTGGTCCTTTGGACCACTGCTGGTCCGAGCATCTTGCGCTCTGCACCATCATCCTAACATAAGGGAGATCGACATTGTCTTCCCTTAAAGATCTCATAAGACGACATCTCGATACCTGACATACGATCTTTCAAATTCTTTCAAGTCTATTGCACAGACTGTCATTATAGCTTTTAGCATTAGAGCTTTTGCTTCTCAATACCCATCTTTTTCCAGTTCGTAATCGCTACTACCTTCCGTTCCTAATATTATACTGGTTATACTTTTGCTCGTTAGCGTTCTATAACCTTTTAAGAACCACGTCAACCTTAGTATCACTAATGCGTTAGAATCGGAATACCACCGTACTGATACTACTTCCTTTAGCTGCTTCCATCTTCGAAAGCTTGATCCATCATACAGAAGTAAAGGAATTTGTTGAGAGATCACTAGGATCATGAACACTTATTCTATTGCATAGTTAGTACAGAAGGTGGCCAACCTTTAGTACTTGACAAACAATTAAACAACATGTGGTATCTTACTAGGCTTCTATCACACAGATAGATAGTCATTCGGCAATACCTCCCCTTCTAGAAGGGTTGTTCTTCTCAGCTTATATGAAATGAAAAGGAGAGAAAAGAACGAATTGAAGAGAATTGTATATATATAAAATATACTGCCACAAAATATCTGGCTTGGAATCTACCCCTGAACTATAAAGGTTTGCCATAGGAGAAAAAAACATATATGTATTTATATCAACATCAAATATTATAGCATCGTATTTCACATGCCTAAATATTTTGCTATTCCGTCCATCCTTCTATGGACCCATGCTCTTCCTCGAGCTTATACTCAATCACCTTTAAAACTCCCTCATCATCGAAAATAGAATCTGGGGTCTCATTCCAAACATCATCGTTACCAGAATTCTATGCTTGTATCGCAACCTTCCTCGTATAGTAATACGACTCTCTATTGATAAGAAGGAATAATATTCAATAGGTAAATAATCGACCTAGTTTTTCTATCAAAGATAACTTATACGTCAACACGACCCGATTAGTGGTACTCAATCTCAACATCCATTCCAATACAACTCTCACTGTTGTAATCAGCTCATTACTCACAGAATCATTGCTGCATTACTAGGGTCTATCACTGACCTACTGTCGTCATTCACTTTCCATGAAATCTTAATATCTAACCATACGGAGTCCATACATGTCGTATAGAATTCTTCTAAGGAGTTAACAAAATCACCAATCATAATTTATGAAGAACACTCCTGATCCTGACATACATACATGATATGAAGCATATAAATTTGCAGAAGAGTTTCAATCAAAGCACCGATAGTAGATTAATACCATTCTTAATCATATGCCTTAAATAGAAGACTTAACTCAAAGGTTCGTCTAGTCCTTTTTGAAACATGGCCCTGGCTTATCTCAAGATAGTACCTTCTGAGATAGATAGCCCGCTCATGGCGATTACACGAATTAAACCTTTACCAACTACTATTGCGGTTGGGTATTGCACAGTCATCAGAAGGAATGTCAATCTTCCAAACCATAATACAACCTTCACAGCTTTAACCATCATCACTGTATTCCTTTGGCACAAGCGCCTATAATTATCCTCTTACCTTTAAAGTGTCGGCCACCTCTTTGGCCTTTCCTGATAGTAAAATTTCCTTACAGTCAATGTCATTTTAACCACCTCCAAATAAATTTTCTACCTCATTTCAATCACTGCTTATGTGAAGATGTTTTCCTTAAAATCTAATGAGAAAAAAAATATCACCATTTTTCCATAAGTTATTGCCTCAGTCTTTAGAGGTTAATCACTATCACGACTGACTCTCAATCATACTTAGAACATCTTTTATCTTAGGTCCTAATTGCCCTGAATAATTTCGACCTTTACTGGTTTGATCCATACTTTCTCGTGGTTTAACACGTGCCCCACTTGGCATCATTATAATTACGTCATATTTCCTTTATCAACATTTCTATTCTTGAGAATTTTGAGTATTACCTCTCTCCTTGTAAAACCTCTAAGGTTATCCTTGAATCGTTCCTCCTGTATTCCCTAGATACAGGGCATATCGAGATACCATTTATTAATACCAGAATCATTGTCTATATACTTCTGAAAAATTTCTCCACTGATTCCTAAAGGTTGTTATTACTAAAATCGTTTCCAATTCATACTGTCAAAACTCATACTATCCCTATTAAGGGTGAAATGCCAACCTTTATGCATCCCCTAGGATTCATTTTAAGTTACCGATGTTCTATCCTTAATTCCACCTTTAAAAAGGTACATGCATCCTTCCGTGGATAAATCAAGTCATAAATCCCTGATAAGGGTGTCTTATTCAATCCTTCCCACCTCGATAGTATATGCCTAATTTCACAATAACATCTGTATTCAAAATGAGGTCAATCAATATGGCCTCCAAAAGATAACAACGGTTATCCGCTTTTCTTGCCTAATTTGGTAACGATAACAAGGATGTTCTGGAAGATATTGGTCGTGTTCAACGTGAACTTCTTCTTAATAATTCCTTATTTACTTTTATTGTTTATCTCAACAGTCATCTCAATGTTGGGATATCTTTCATACATGGCATCTCCCTTTTTGGGCATCAAGCCACCAGTCTTACACTTCACATTCTTGAAGGTCACTTCCTTCATCCAATTTTCCTAATTTCTTACTTTCTCGTCTCCTTAGTCTATCCGCGTCTCATTATTCATCCTTCGAACTATCTCAAGGTTTCCTCGGATCCTCCCAACTTACATGGAATAAAATATATGTATCTCTTATGCCTTCAACCATCAATTTTTAACTCATGGTGAATCACCCTCATCCTGACGATTACATACTTTTCTATTTCTATGGCTACGAGTCTTTAGGGTTTCCTCATACCCAACTCCCTTATCATTCCTCAAATTCTATTGCCTTTATATTCCTTTCCACTTCAATTCCTTTTTATTTTCCTTTCTCTTATCATTATTTCATGAACCAACACAACATAAGCATTGATTTCAAACATCCCGTCATTCTGGATTCGTGTCCTCAGAACGAATCTTGACAACTTTTACAACTTAGGTTCATAATTCATCATACTCGTCCGCTTTTATTCTGGCTCTAAAGCTTGTACACTACCTCCATAACCTTGGGAAGTACTTTCCCGAAAAAAAATTTCTGAACTTTAATCAATTTATTATGACCTCTGGCTCCGTGCCTTTCTTGGTCTTTCACCAGTGGGTGGTCTCTCTCTTAGGAGGGTAAGTGACAAAAACAGTCTTTTATGATTCGTCAATCATTTAGAATCTCAAATGATTCCTGTATTTCCTTTAGCCAGGCTCTTGCCTCGACTGGGTCAACCTGTTCCTTGGAACTCTGAGAGCTTAGCGACTTAAAGGTCATTAAAGAATTTCTCGCCGCATTGTTTCCTCAGGGTGGTGGTTGGGGATAATAGTCTAAGTTCTGTTTAGGCAGGTCCATGAATTGCCCAATAGGAGTACCATCCTGATTCTCCCTATCTTGTTCAACTTCTGTTTTCTCAGTATGAAATGTTCCAACCTTCTCCCATAATCGGGGTTATCTTATATGTTAAAAATCCTTGTTTTCCACTTCATTATGTTATGGGTTCCTTATAGCTTAATTACGACTTCCCTGATTATCACATTCAAGGTTTGCACCTTATCTTATTCCTCATGGGGCATAATGCTTGGAATTTTTTTTTGAGAATCCCTGGATATTTGTCTTATTTACTTTGCTTAAGTCTTTTCTTCGTTCCGTCTTTGCATGATTGCAATTTATGAATTCTCAAGTTCTATAAACTTCATGACACTCTCTTAAGTGTTAATAGTGCAATTAACAATATGAACTTATCACAAACAGACTGATCTAAACTGAAATTAACGAATATATACATAACCATTTGTTCGAGGGTACAACCACTGAACACATTAAAGAGAATTACATCATTTGGTCTGATCGCTTCTATCCCAAAAGTACTACCATAGATAATCATCTAGTCATTAAAACTAATCATTCATAACTTAGGCTAATCCTCCAAAAGCGGTGCTACATGAAACCCTTGTCTAATCGCTCTGGCTCTGCACACTCCATGGATCAAGAAATGCGGGCACGCACGATATCCCTAACCTGCTCCATCACAGAGGTGATGAGGTCTAAGATAGTTGCAAGTAGAGCTGGATCAATCTGACCCTCAAGATGGCCTCTAGCTGTAACACGGGTGGTAGCCTCAATCCTTTCCATGCTATGAGCTAATCCTGCCGGAAGTACCCCGCGCTCAATCCTTGGTGCAGTAAGTCGATCCAACAGATCACTCCTAACATTACGGGCCTCAGACAGGCCACCCAAAGTCATGTAATAATCGGCGATAAGAGAAGCCTGAGTGGTTGCATCTAGCAGTCCATGGGGTGCAGGTGGTGCAGGCCCAGGGGATCCAAATGGATAACCAAGCACGGTATCAGGTGACAATGGTGCAGGAGATAAAGGTGGCATTTCCTCAGTAGGTGTTGGGCTCTGTACAGGGGAGGGAACAGGAATTGGTGGAACCTCATTGATGTCTTCAGGAACCTCTGGAAGAGGGTCTGATACTGGTATAATTGGTATCGTGGAAGGCCCCACTCCTTCTGCCCTCATTAACCTTTGTGCCCTTGGTAACTCTTCATCCTCTAGTGCCACCCTCGCGGCCGTTCTTGCTCTGGTAGTCACCCTGACTACGGTCATCAATTCCTCAGCGGTCCTCTCTTCATTCTTGTCAGGATCCTCCACGAGATCCTCCTCGGCAACAATCCCTTCTGGGATAACATCCTCAACCGCAACATTCTCAATATGAATCGCATCTGGTCCCTCATTAGGGTACTCTATCAGATTCACAATTTGATCTCCAACATGTAATAAAACATCCTCATGCTGATGCTCCTGAACCTCCTGAACCTCAGGGTTCGGTGCCCTGCTGCCCTATACGAGAATGAACTATGTTACTATCATAATATTTATAAGGGTTCCCGTAAGGGTTTTAACTGTCCGTACTACGTTAAGTAGTCTGACCATGAACTTGGAAAGAGTTCTTATTATCTGAGTGAACTTATTATCTTAACGTCACATCATCTCTGAGGTTTATAACGCTTGGCTCTAATACCATTTCTGTAACACCCCCAGATCCGGGGTCAGGGATCCGGGTCGTCACGGTCTTTCTTTCCACAATATCACTTCACTTAATTAATAATAAATAACCTTATGCTGTGACCCAACCTAACACACACCACACCCGTTATAGTCTCAGAGATGAATTTGAAATAAGTACAAGTCCTTGAATCCACAATTTAAAAGTTATTACAACCCAAAATGATTACTTGATAAATTTACAGTTAATTGCCATTATCTTAATTGCCATTATCTGCCACAAGTTATAACTATACAGTATTTGGTTCCCAAAAGTAGAATGCCTGATCTACCAATAGATCTACCTCTGCAGCTATAGCAGCTACAACATCAAAGGGAAGACGCGGGACGCTTCCCACGTGCTTGCGCTGGGTCTGCTTGAGTCTGGCCATCTTTCCTAACTGTTGTTGTGTGATGAAGAAATGAAGCAAGAGTGAACATTACAGCTCGCAAGATAATATATAGTGTAACAATAATGCAAGTATCTCAATGGATAACTTACTAGAATCCTTTATCAAGTGTAAGGTAATTACTTACTGGATATAAGCAAAAACAAGGGATGAAGTTACCAAATACTTCACTATACTTATATCATTTTTAGAAATCTACTTGAACTACTACTGTTCAAAGTATAATAAGTTTCAAAAGGTCATCCCCTAGATGAGACCACAAGTTAAGACTTGAATAGATTCAATCTTTGAAATATTTTTAAAGGAAATGAAGTTTCGAGATACTTCATTCAATGGGAACACCATTAAAACTATTTGACTTTGTCAAAGCTTCGGCAACCGCCCATTCGTAGCCTTTCGATCGAAATGCTATGGGTAGTGTTGCAGAATTGTCCAACTGGATGATGAACTCATTACGGGAGTTTGTCGCGCCAGGAAGACCACTTACGATGATCAGTCGCAGTAGTACAACCCCACCATTTTCTACATGTAGAGGAGAACCTGTCGGATTTACTTGTCAACCGAACACTGGACTCCTAAGGAATGTACCGTCTTGTGGAACTTCCGGGCCATTTGGTCCAATATAATTAGGCTGGGCCGGCGCCACTCGACCACTTACGCCACTCCTAGTTCAGATGAAATCCATGACTCTGAAACGTAAAGCTCGTCCTCACCTTCCCCAAGTAGAAACTTGTTGATACGGCTCCACCAAGAAGTCGTATCTAGTTGGAAAGGAAAACTCACCGTTATTTCCCAGGCGATGCCTGTTAATGGATTAACTTGTTCCAAGAATTCTACTTCCCGAGTATTGGGTAAGTAATCAAAATTCTTTTATCAAAATAGCAACCTTGTTGCGAATATAAAACATACCACAGAGCCGGATCCCTCAGGTTTTGAGTGAATATTTAAATCCCCTTTGAAAGGAAGATCTTAAATAAATAAAAATGAGTTTTTGGGATCCGCTCTAACTTTTAAAAATCATTTTGAAGGCTCGCAAACATTTTTAAGGATGTTTGGAGTAATGCTGATTTAATAAAATAAATCAGTCCCAATATATTAGAAAATATCTGAATATTATTATTTAAATAATATTCCCATAAATAATAATTTTTATAAAAATAATTGAATTAGAAGTTGTAAAACTTATACTTGAAATGAATCTTAAATAACCAAAGATGTACTCATACGAAAGTAATATCTTTATTTGAATAATAAAAAATAAGTTTGATTATCGACACATTATTCTTTAATAAAATAAAGAATATTATTTAGTAAATAATCGGAGTCATAAGTCCTCGAAGGAATATTCAAAATAATATTCATTAATAAAATAAACGGAGTCATAAGCCCTCGAATGAATATTCAAAAATAATATTTATTAATAAATAAACGGGGTCATAAGCCCTCGAATGAATATTCAAAATAATATTCATTAATAAAATAAAGTTATCGAATAAACCTTATTCGATCCATAGTTTTGAAAACTATTCATATATATATATATAAATATATATATATATAATACTCGGGAGTCTCGACTCCCGGTTTTAGAAAAAGTTCACCTTTGGTTCCCCTATACTAAGGGTATATGCAAATTACCGCTTATCTCTAGCATAGGTATTATCAACTGAATCAACAGATATATGTATCAAGAATACGAAACAGGCATGCATATATACCATATCACATGCTACAATATATCGCAAGAATTTGCTAAATAACCATTATGCATCTATTACAAGATAATGCATGTACAAATGTATACATCACAACAACAATATAACAGATAGAAAACTTGCCTAAGCGACTGGGGGTTATAAATGGCTTGGGACGAGTCTGGTAACCTATAAACAACATATAAGTTGGAATTAAACCAAATTCACTCATAAATCTATACTTTAACCAATTTAGACTCATATATCGTTACTTAAAACGGCCGTTTCTCCTAAACCGTACATCGGAATCAAACGAACTACATATCAAAACGAAGCTCGTAACATGAACTATCTAATCATGGCAATGGTCAAAATAGCAGTGAGTTCACGGGTCCTAATGTTAAGAACAAAAACAGCCTAAAGTAAATCGGACATTACGACGACTATGTTTACGCGATTACCCAAATTTAAAACACTCCAATCCAACCCACAATCAATCCACAATCACAACCCAATCAAAACTCCATCCATACTACATCATAACAGCCCCAACAACTCAACATTAACAATTAATACTTATTCTTAAACTTGAATTTAACTACACTTAAGTTCATTAATCAACAATCCAAGAATTACCACTCTAAAACTTCACAAAACTAACTAATCTCCACATTCACAACAAGCAAGCCTCCCATGAATTAAAATCAACAAAACTAAACCTAATTACTCAAATAAAGTTAGGGTTTGGAGGGGTTATACCTTCCTTGGAGAGTGGAGAATCAAGAGAATGGCTTGGAATCACCCTTAAAGTCCTTATCCAAGCTTAAACTACACAAAACTTCAAGAACAAAAATTTTAGTTCTTGAAAAACACTATTCACCATCTTCTTCCATGATTTTTAGGAAGAGATTGTGAATGATTTAGGAGCTCAAACTTATAGGATATCTATAACTATGAATAAGGAGTCTTAGATAATTACCTTGTGATTTAACAATGCTTGGAACTTGATTTTTGATTTTCTTGCTTTGGAAAAGAAGAAAAAGCCGAGAGCATGGAAGAAGAAAGGTGAGAAAATGTTGTGTTTTTGGTGAAAATGAATTGTTGGCTTGGTTGGTTGATTTTTTAATTTGTTTTGTTTTGTTTTATTACCTTTTTACCATGGTAACTTTTGTGTGGTTCTAATTCAACCAACAACACACTTGTTTGGTCATGCTTATGTCACCATGTGATGTCACCCTCCCTCCTTTGTCCTCTTCTCATTGGTTTGATGACATCATCCCCACTAATCTCTTTGATTAGCTTTTAATTATTTGGCTAATGACCGCTGATCTGTTATACGATTCGCTTAACTTTCGTTTTCGTTTATCGTTTGAGGGATCATACTCGGGATCTTATTACTTAGGTTCCCTTAACCTTTCTCAATACATTATATTCCTTTTTATGATCCTCTATTAAAATCCTTGAATTTAAATCCTTTTTATTCTGTTACCTTATACTCAATTCTTTCTGTATTTGGTAGATTTCCGGGAAAAAATCAAAGTGTTCGGATTTGGATTCTGACGATCTTTACATACACTTATATACCACATAGAGTACTAATAATATCCCAGAAGATCAATAAAAGAACCCCTACATAGTGTGGCATGAAAAGTTTTCTTATTCAGCATAATCAGCAAAATACTATTCATAAGGGTTTCAAAAATTCCAAAATTTGGGGTTATTACAGTAAGAGAAATGATTGGATCTTTGTGGTATTTGACTACCAGTAGACCAGATATTATGTTTGCAACATGTCTGTGTGCAAGATTTCAAGCCAATCCAAAGGAATCATATTTGATGGTTGTGAAAAGAATTTTCAGATACTTGAAGCAACCTTCATTAGACTTGTTAGTGAAATTGGAATGTTAAATTATTCATCCTAAAGGCAAGAACTCAGCTAATATATTGCGGCAGATTAATTTCTAGTGAATCAAAATTAATTTGATTTAATTGGAAATTAACTGGAATATGAGTTATAAATATTTCATAATTCTCTATATATTTATTTTTCAAAATTCAAATTTTAGCTTGGAATTTTTCGTATTCCAAGAAAACTGTCAAGTGTTTACATACATTTTCAATATGTGAACTTAACACAAGACATAATCAAAAAGAAGAAAAGTATTTAGAGAACTGAGTTCTCGATAAGTCTAACTGACTTCTCGATAAGTCATTTTGAGACCTCTCGATGGAGTTCTCGATAATTCATTTTTCTGATTTCGCGAAGGACTTCTCGACAAGCCTTATTTTGACTTCTCGATAAGTCATTGTAGAGATCTCGATATATGTTAACTCATAGAGTTCTATACAAGTATACCTTTTAGACTTCTAGACAACTTAGAATTAAAATAATTAAAATCAATTAATTATTTCAGTAAAATACTTTTGATATAAAATCATTGTAATTTATTTTGATTTGTTCAAATAAAAATTGGAAAATTCAGTCCATCCAGGACAAACTGGGTATTTATTTGACATCTCGATAAGTCACTATCTAGTTCTCGATAAGAGCCAGGAAAGTGACATATCGATATGTATCTATTCCTTCACGTGACTTCTCGATAAGCAAATCCCAAACATTTATTTCTACTACTCGATAAGTCATTTACCTTTTACTATAAATACCCAGACATATCGACATACACCTCTTTACGCCTTCGAAATCTTTAAGTGACCTAACTTCTGCAAATCCAAATCGTTTTCTCTCATTCAAAATTTTTTCTCTCTCATTTTTCCTATCCCCTTAAATTCAAAAACTTAAAATGGAATCAAGCATAGTTAGAGGTTTTATACCAAAAGAGGGCACGAACTATCTTACATTTACAGATGCAAACCAAGCTCCTGATAGTTTCAAGAGTTTTGTGAAGTTCCTTTCTGAGACATACTTTGCAGGTGCTCTAACTGCAAATCTAATTCTGTATTCGGATGTTTTTAGTGATTTTTGGAACTCTGTTGTAATGAGGATAGTAGTGCATGAGAACCAAGCTATTTTCATGGTGGTTTAACTGCTCCATTCAAGGCCAACAGGTGGAATTTTCTGAGAATGATGTCAATCTGGCTTTGGGCATCCTTATTGACAATTGGGTGGAGGTCCCAACTCAAGATGAGCTAGCTGAATTCATGGAATTCATCAACTACAGTGAGAGGATCAACTTGGCAAGCTTGAACAAGAAGTATTTGATGAGGGAATGGTCTTTCCTGTTTGACTCAATTGTGAGGGCCTTCACCTGCAAGAAGACATGGTATGGCAACATTTTAAGTGTTGTTCAGAAGCTGGTGTTCTCCATGGCTCACAACAGACACCTAAATGTAGGACATTTGATTATGGAGGAGCTAAGCACCAGGCTCATAATGCCTTTAGAATCAAGAGGTAAGGAAATATTTTTTCCTAGATTTATAATGTCTGCTTTAAACTATAAAGTGCAAGAAATTCACTTACTTAATGGCATAGATATGACACAAATAGGCAACTGTAAACAAGTTTCGAAAGTTCTATTTGGCTCACTTATTACTAAAATTAAGGTACCTGTAAGTCTTAGAATTACTCCATTTATGCTGGAGAGATTCAAGACTTAGCCTTACCCTAAGCCTGACATGAGGTCTACAGTAACAATTAGTACACTTATGGCTCCTGTACATGTGGAAGAACAAATATAGGAACACCAACATGGGCCTTCCCAAAATGAGACCCTTCATTCTTTACCACTAGCAGCTAGGAAACCAACCACTTCATCCTCTCAAAAGGGTGAAGTGACTAAAAAGAAGAGAAAGCAGGAACCCTTAACTGTTATTAATGAGAGTGGTGAGGATCAAACTCAACCAGAGTCTACCTTGGTTAAGAAGCCAAATAAGTTAAAACAAATTGAGTTGACCACTCAATTGGATACCACTGCATCCTCCCAAAAGGATATAGTTGAAAAAAAGGGAATCAAATAGACTCTAGGGACATCCTCTCAACAGGGTGTCTCTATTGAAAAGAGCAATCTCCCTAGTGCATCCTATAAAGAGTCTGCACAACCACTTGAACAGATTCAGGTGTATGAAATAATGAATAAGTATGGCACATACTTTGAGAGCACATCTTTTGAAGACCCCTCATCTATTCAGGGGGAGCTGCCAACACTTAACTCTAAAATTACAAATCTTATTTCTAAAATTTCTTCTTCATACAATAAGACACTTGAACTCACTTCTCAATTGTCAATAAAATCAAGTGACATGGTTCATGAAACTGTGCTCACCACCCATAAACCACAATTAGATGGTGAGAGGCTACTAGGTGGGGTAGACCTTGATGACACCATCAAAACCACAGGGGTTTCATCAGTTTTAACTAATGACCATGTGGATGTTAATCAAGCACCTTCATGTGCTAAACAATCTTCATAGATTGATAGGTTTGAGGGTAATACTCCTAAGGGGGAGCTATCTAAATCCTCTCCAATTCAATTGGAGGTTCCTCATGTAGGGACAACTCCCCTCAAAACCTTAGCTGAGATTGTCTTAACAATTGAAGCTAGGAGTCCAATTGCCCATGTTCCATCCTTAGGGGAGGCAAGATTAGCACATTTAAGTGCCAGCTCTCTGTAAGAAGAGAAAGGGTTTGAGGCCATGGTACATGACAGTAACCTGGTCAAATCCCCTCCAATTTAATTGGAGGTTCCCATTGTTGGTGAACAACACACTGTCACAACCACAGTTCTAACTGTGAGTCAAACTGTAGCATCTGTCACATGTAATGTTCCTGAACCCCAACCATTTACCTCAACACAAATAGACCTACCATCTACATCAAACCCTTCTCAACAACCCTCACACCTAATCTTCCAGTGGCTACAGGATGCTCAGGCTCAACCATTAACAATGAATGACCTTTTGAACGATCAACTTTCTGGTCTTGCCAAAATCACACAACAATTGCTCATAACTGATATGTCCAATTAGGATTATCAGACCATCTTATTTTCCTACAAAACATATGTTGAAGAACAACAACAGAAAATTGTCAATGAAGCTGAACAAGATGGCAATGTGGATGCTTGGTTAGACAAGGACTTTAGCTTGAGCATGGATGAGGTCTTGGCAAGATTTAGAGAATAATATGTAACTATCTTGGGAAGCAATGCCAAGGCTCTCAGTCCACAGGAAGTCTATGATGTCGTGACAGAAGTCTACAAAGCTCAACTCAAAGCTTTTCATCTCATAAGTAAAGCACTTCAACAGATTCTGGACAACCATCGGGACAGAATTGGAATATTGGTTAAGGATAAGCTGGATGACCTTGTGCCCACTCAAGTTGAGATCAAGAATAAATTCCAAAAATTTGCTGATGAAATGGCAAGGTTTGACATGACCAGCATGGAGCAAAACATCAAGAACCTCAAGCAATCCTTTTTGGCTTTGCATGAAGTTGTCCAGAATCACATCACAAGCAACAATGACACTGGGGTCAAGCTGGATCAACTGCATCAAGCCAGAAATGAACCTTCAGCTCTTTTGATGGAGATAATCAAGGAATCTGTCCAAGCCACATTTGGTGCTTCTATCTCCTCAAGCTCCCAACCACCAATGTCAACATCCACCAATTTGCAAATCCAATCTCTTCAACAGCAAGTCTCTACACTACGGTCATCAAATGATTCTCTTACAACACAAGTCTCTCAACTCACAGCCATGGTACAAAGTCAACAGGATGACATCAAAACCTTCGTAGACTCCCATAAGCATCTTCAAATGAAAAATTCAATCTCTATGGGAGCTATCACGGGTGCACTAAATATTCCTTTGTCTGCACTTCCAGAAGCTGTGAGGCCTGAACTTCCTACACCTCTTATCATGCCTACTATCAAGATAAGGGGGAGACAGAGGCTAGGCTACTACAATCATCTGTCCAAACCCAAAGAGCCAAAGCTAAGGAAATTGAACAACAAGTTGATGCAGGGATGTAGAGGTTACTCAAAGCAGCCGAGGGACCCAGTCAAAGCAAAAAATTTGATGAACTGCTAAGGGCTCTCAGGGCTTCTCTATCTAACAAGTTCTTCACCTACAAGAAAGCTTTGGACAACACTATCAATTTCATAAAGGTGATCATGATGGTGACTAAAGATGGTTTTAAAGAGAGAAGAATTATTGCCAATATAAATGACTCTGGTTTGGATAGGTGCATGCAGGTGACCTTCAATTATCTCATAACTAGAAGGGAATCTTAATTGGACATCCTAATCAACAAGGTCAACAGGGTGATTCGAGAAGACACTCTCTTGCTTACTAAACTGAAAAAGGCTCAAGAAGCTGCTTTTCCAGAAGCTTATCTACAACCAAGCAAGGGAGTGGCATACATCTGTCCATCCACCAAATATTGCAAAAAAATTCAGATTCCAAAGTAATGTGTCATGGCAAACAAGAAGCTGATGATGATTCTGGAAATAGACTTGAAGACAAAGTAGAACAAGACTGTTGAAGATGAGGAAGTCATCAAGATACTGGGGAGATACCTGAGAGATGCTGAAACCATGTTGCCCAAAATAAAATCAATACTAAGGATGGCTTGGATGATGATGAGCAGAAGAAAGATGATAAAAAACCTTCTGGCTCAAATCCAAGTCAGTATTCTAGGGCAACTGATAGCAAGGTGAATGAGAAAAGAAAGAGACAGGATGATGGTAAAAGGAATAGAAAAGGTAGAGAAGGGGACTCAAAAAAAAAATGTTCAGGAACTACAAGTCAAGATTCAACCTACTCAAACCTTCAAGCCTGCAACCTCAAACACTCAACCACCTTTAACCTCTAAGCCTAAACTTTTGTATAAACCAGCTGCAAACACCTTACTCGAAATACCAATCACTTCTAGCAAAACCACCCTAAAGAAAATCTCAAACCTACCTTCATTTAAGCCACCAATTAAAATTCATTACAAGACTGTTGGGAGAAAACCAAAGATTCTGCAAGTTGGAAAGGGGGTTATATGGAATTGCTTTGATCAGGCTGATTTTCTACCATTAAACTGGTGCATCACAGATGATGGCTACTTTCAATAATTAGATGAAGAAATAATCAAAATTTGGGTTGTATCATTAAGAGAAGTCAGAATCTATTATCAGGATGGCTCATTCACTCTACTTGGTGAAAGAGATATGTCCTAAGTCCAATCATGTATGAGGATTTAGGAATAACTTTTATGTAATCTGTTTTGATTTCATTGATATTAATAAAAGGCTTGTTTTGTTTTTATTGCGGGCTCTATCTATTTAAATGTTTAAATAAGATATACCACAGTTTAGAGTAAAGTTTTTTATGGATTATGATGAGATCATAATAATGAGACCTAAAAGATGATAACTCTAAACTTAAATAGTTCCTGGTCGTAGGATTACTAACTGGTAATTAATAATCCGCAATAATCGGTACATATTATGTTTGCTTCATTATGAAGGATGTCTGTTCTCATAGACATTTGTGTGGTGACACTATAGCTAGTATGTAGGTGCTTATTATAGAATAAGTTCACTGAACATGACTCACACAGCTGAACAACTGATGGAGTTCACTCACGTGTCAACAGTTGTTTACATAGTGATAGTTGTACAAGTATCCTTAGACTTGAGGTCATCATAGTCATCTTGTGTACACTGAACTATGCTTTGGTTTAGTTCTTAGTCTCAAGAGACAATTATAAGGGCCCTACTGGGTATAGGAATTTGTACACGAAGATAGTGTATGATCAATAAAGGATTTACCACTTCCAGTGTAGAAAGAGAATGTTCAATGCTGATCCACTTATGTTAGTTCAGGAATCTCTGGCCAGAGTGAATGAAATTAGAACTAAGCATAGTGAATGGGAAAGCAAGTGATTAAATAAGATAGGCTTGACACAAGTTTCATGCCTTCTATTTAATCGTGACATTGCAGGGTAGAAGGAATTAATTGTACAGTAACTACTCACTGATAGGTTTTTTGGTATTCTAAGCAGTGAATTCGTATTATCCGGATAGTCGCGATATGCTGAGAAGTATCCCTCACGATGTAGAATAAATATGATTAATTAATTAATCATATTTAATGAATTAGAGAATTTATATAAATAATGATAAAATAGTTTTATTATTATTTATTTCTACTACCGGCTTAATATTGAACCTACAGGATCACACCATAAAAGAAAATGATTTAATGGTGGAGGAATTAATTAATAATGGCTGATAATTATTTATTTATGAAATAAATAATTAATTGGCAAATTTAATAATTGATTAAATGAGATTTAATTGATTATAAATTAATTAAGAAAAGGTTCTTAATATTATTAATTAAGAATTTAATTTTTGGAAATTAAATCAAGTGAGAGAATTATTTCTAAAGAGTTTAGAAAAAGGATTAATAATTAAAAGGTATTTTAATTATTAGTGAGAATAATAAAGGGTTAATAATAATAATATTTTATGGGAAAATTTTCAGCTGAAAATTTTGCCTATAAATATACTATTATAAACCCTATTTTTGCCTCAACCAAAAAGATTTACAAAACCCTAATTCTCTCCATCTCCTCCTCCTTCATTACATCGTTTTCTTGGTTGATACCGGTGGAGTGCTTTACACTTGAGGAGCAGCTGCTAAGGATCTCCGTTCATCGTTCTTGGATCGCTATTAAAGACCTCCATCTTTCCATTAATGTAAAGCTTCTTAAGGTAAACATACTGAACTACGGATTAAATATTATTTTTTGCATGGATCCTGCGGAGGGTTTCGATTTTTTTTAAGATTTAAATTTACGTTTTCACTACGTTTATGTGCTAAAAACCCTTCAATGGCATCAGAGCTACTTGTGAAAAGTTTTTAATTCCTTTATGTATTTAACTGTTTTTGATATATGAGCATGTACGTGATTCTCCATGATTTGATGTTGATATAATATGCTTATATATGTATGGTTTTGAATATATGATATTCATGTGAGTTGTATAATCATAAGATGATTATGTAATCTGTATATATACTGATATATACATGATTTATGTTTCTTCTAATTATGAGAATCATATTAGATACGGATTCTGAATTGGCTGCTACAGATTTGCTGAAATCTGGGTCTGGTGTCCGATTTACGCAAACGAATATCCTATTCAATAGGTAAACGAGCGTCTGAACAAAACTGATAGCAAAAGCTATCAACGACTCGTCTGTAAGGCGTTTGACGTCGTTTACTGCCCGTAAACAGTGATTCTTGTTTTTCTGATTTGATTCTGATTTTTCTGATTTTTGTCATATTTTCTTTTTATGATTAGATCATGGATAATATGATGTGTTAATATTAGATTACATGTTTCAACATGCTTTTATGTGTTATATGAGCATGGTGGATGGTTATGGCCTTTCGACCTTAGTGTAATGGTTTTGGTTTTGGTTTTAAATACGACTTGCATGTCGTCAATCTTTGTAATCATAAATCTCGAATGTAACTCGAGTTATTCTTATAAGTTCATTAGATTAGTTTTACTTTCAATCATGTAATGTAATTGAAGAATCAAGAAGGCTATCCAATGGAGGTGATACAAAGAAGAAGACGAGGCATACAAGAAGACTTATGTAATAAGTAGTTGTATTTATTTCGATCACCATATAAGATTGACCTTGATCTTTATCATGAGCTTGATAAAGATCACATAGGATGGGGCCATAACCAAACACATTTACTTTATTGCACTTTACATTTACTTGTTTATTTAATTTTATATATGAGATATATGCCTATGTTTACCATGCGATGATAGATTTAGGTGAACTTAAATCAATATAAGGCGTGCTCTAGAAAATCTAGAATAGGAATTGTTTCTTGCCTTAACAATAAATATTATGAATACGATCATGAGATTCTTGTGTTTATGAAACACGTAATTGAATATGAATTTTCAATATTGAGAGAAAGGATGATTCTGTCAACAACAGATTTCTATCTGTAAGAAAGGGTTATTAAGTGACGCCTCTTGACAATGCTCCACCCGATCTGGGAATCATCTGATTATCGATTATTGATTTGAAATATTTAATTTAAAAGGAAGAATCTCTTTATAATATGATTATGATTGTAACGTAATATAATCCCTCTAAAATTAAATAATATCAAGTAGTAATTGGCCAATGACACAACGGGCTTGTGTCGGTCATAGCCTTCCAACATGGTAGAAAATGGTTCTTATTTTTAAATCATTGTCGTTTCGTGCTACAGCCGAGGGCTTTGATTTCGAAATAAGAAATACTTGTCTATTACATAGAGATGTGTACATTGAATTAGAATCTAAAGGTCGGTACGTGCCACAGCCGTGGGCCGTTGGAGACTGATTCAATTGTACGAAATGTTGGGTTAGACTTGAATTAGAATATTGAGTTTATCGTGCCACAGCTGTGACTCAATTATTCAAGAGGCTAAAGTTATATTAGGGAATAACGTAAGATGTAATTGAAAAGAGTTGTCTTCCTATTGAACATCACATGACGTTTTGTGCCACAGCCGAGGTTGTGTGATGGAATGTAGGATCCCTATTCCCACTAGCATTATGAATGCTTAATTTTAACTTATGGGGTTGAATAAATTAGATAAACTAGTGGGAGACACTTATGAATAAAGACCTGATTTATATAGTATTTTGAAATGAAATTGAATATTTGCTAAGTGTTGTTATGTGTTTATCATTTACAGATTTACTATATTCGTCATGTCTTCTGCACTATCACTCCGAAGCATACTAGATGCTCACAAGTTGACTGGTCCTAATTTAGCTGTTTATTTTCACTGTAACAAGTTGGGGCACTGGAAGAGGAACTGCAAGGTTTACCTTGCAAAATTGAAGAAGAAGAAGGGTAGTAAGACTACCGCTTCTGATTCAGGCATGTTCATGATCAAAGTTAATATGTCACTAGGTCAAATTTCTACTTGGATATTAGATACCGCTTGTGGTTCTCATATTTGCAATTCGTTGTAAGGACTAAAGGGAAGTAGGACTCTTGAAAAAGATGAGGTGATTCTACGTATAGGCAATGGAGCAAGGGTTGCGGCCATATCTGTAGGATCATTTAGTTTACATATATCTATAGGCAAGACTATTATTCTGAATAATTGTTATTACGTTCCCTCTATTGTGAGGAATATTGTTTCTATCCCTATGTTGGATTTAGATGGTTTTTCATTTATTATTAAGAATAATGAATGTTCTATCCTTAGAGATAATGTTCTTTATGGACGTGGTATTATAAATAATGGTCTATATGTATGTGACGTAGAGCATGATTTACTTCAGATTGAACAAACTAATAAAATAAGCTCATGGGTGGGGATATCGAATTTTATATTCCCTTAATTGTCTTGACGTGTACGCGATTACCTTGTTGTGCTGTATAAGAGCACCCTAATTCCTTATGCGAAGTGTCAATACAATTCACAAAATCTCCTTTTCCATCTGGCAATGCTAACATAGGAGCCGTCACCAACCTTTTCTTTAGTTCTTAAAAGCTTTTCTCGCATTTCTCTGTCCATTCAAACTTCTTAGTCTTACGAGTAAGCCGCGTTAAAGGGGCTACTATCTTTACAAACTTGAACGAACCTCCGGTATTGACCGGCCAATCCTACCTCTGGTAGTTTCCCGAACCATGGTCATCAATTCCTCAGTGATCCTTTATTCATTCTTGTCAGGATCCTCCACGGGATCCTCCTCAACAACAATCCCTTCTAGGATAACATCCTCAACCGCTACATCCTCAATATGAACATCATCCGGTCCTGCGTTAGGAAGCTCTATCGGATCCACAATCTGATCTCCAATTAGTAATAAAACATCATCGCGTTGTTGCTCCTCAACCTCAGGGTTCGGAGTCCCGCTACCATATACGATAACGAACTACGCTTCTATCACGATATTTATAAGGGTTCCCATAAGGGTTTTAACTGTCAGTACTAAGTTAGGTAGTCCGACTATGAACTTAGAAAGAGTCTTTTTATCTTAGTGAACTTATTATTTTAACGCCACATCATCTCTGAGGTTTATAACGCTTAGCTCTGATGAATATCCAAAAATAACACGAGTCATTTTATTCCACAATTATTTGCCATTACACCTTAAAAGGGTTTCTGAATAAATTTACATTTTCCTTGCCATTATTACAATTCATAAATATACATAAGTCTGGTACATCAAAAGTTGAAAGCCTAGCCTATTGGTAGATCCTACCTCAGCTACAACGGCATCAACGCCTATAGGAAACTGCGGAACTTTTCCTATTCGCTCACGAATTAGGAGCTTGATCATGTTCATCTTGTCTATCTGTTGTTGTGTGATGAAAGAAGAAAGCAAGGGTGAGCAACACGCCCACCGAAACAATATATATAATAATTAACAATATATGAGCATTCTCATAGTACTCATGAAAGTCTTGGCCAAGAAGAAATGAACCAAGTTTGATCTCTTAACGCGACCAAGTCGCAAAATATTCAGTATATATGTACATATACTTTTTAAAATCTTGGAAGTCCTCTTCCATGCATAATAAACAAAGAGTTCCAGTTTATAACTGTATAAAAATATCGTTGCAAGGTGATCTCATATATCTAACCTTGTCTCAACGTTTTTCTGAAAATCTTTGACATGCATAAGATAATCATTTACTAGATATAAGTTTAAAAGATGAAGTTAAAAGATACTCCAATATACTTATATCTTTTCTGAATACTACTTGAACTACCACCGTTCAAGTTATAATTAGTTTCAAAAGTTCATCACATAGATGAGACTACAAGACAAGATTTGAATAGATTCAATCTTTATAATATCATTCAAAAGAAATGAAGTTACGAGATACTTTATTAAGTCACGATATATATATCCATATATATCTCTCATACATTTCCTGAAAACCTCTGTCATGTAAAGTATGAACAGAGTTGCAATATCCAATGAATTTGGAAAGAAAAGAATTTTGGCATAAACGTGATATCTTGCTGATCAGGCAAAGATACCAATAAGTAACCTTTTCTACTGTAGATGGATGAATTCCTCGCCGATCATCACCCTGGCCGCATTAGGACCTCGCGCTAGACCGTTACCCGACCACTCACGCGTGGATGGACTGTCACCCAGCCTCTTACACCTTCATAGACCGTACCCCGGCCTGTTGCTTATGCCGACTCAATTGGATGGACTTACTTCCCGAACATTGGGCAAGTAATCAAATTGTTTTCTCAAAACAACAACCTCGTTGCGAATATAAAATACACCACAGAGTCGGATCCCTAAGATTTTTGAGTGAATATTCAAGTCTCCTTCGAAAGGAAGATCTTAAATCTGGAAATGAGTTTTTGGGATCCGCTCTAACTTTTAAAATTATTTTGAAGACTCGAAAACATTTTTAAGAATGTTTGGAGTAATGCTGATTTAATGAAATAAATCAGTGCCGATATATTAGAAAATATTTGAATATTATTATTTAAATAATAGTCCCATAAGGATAATTCTTATAAAAATAATTGAAGTAAAAGTTTTAAAACTCATACTTGAAATGAATAATAAATAACCAAAGATATACTTATACGAAAGTATGATCTTTATTTGAATAATCGAAAATAAGTTTGATTATCGAAACATTATTCTTTAATAAAATAAAGAATATTATTTAATAAAAGAATCGGAGTCATAAGTTCTCGAATGAATATTCAAAATAATATTCATTAAATAAAATAAGCGGAGTCATAAGTCCTCGAATGAATATTCAAGATACTATTCATTAAATAATAAGAGGAGTCATAAGGCCTCGAATGAATATTCAAGATAATATTCATTAAATAAATAAGCAGAGTCATAAGTTCTCGAATGAATATTCAAGATAATATTTATTGAATAAAATAAAGTTATCGAATAAACCTTATTCGATTAATAGTTTTGAAAACTATATCTATATATATATAAATAAATATATATATATATATATATATTATACTCGGGAACATCGACTCCCGGTTTAGAAAAATGTTCACCTTTGGGTCCTCTATACTAAGGGTATACGCAACTACTGCTTATCTCTAACATAGGTATTATGCAACTTATAAGAATTTGAATCAACAATTAGATATCAAGATTACGAAACAGGCATGCATATATATCATATCAACATGCTCCAATATATCGCAAGATTTGCTAATAACAATAATGCACTTATCACAAGATAATGCATATACATATATACATCACAACAACAGTATAACGGGTAGAAAACTTGCCTGAGTGTTCCCGGATAGACTTAAGCTTAGAGTGGGTCCGATAACCTATGAACAACAACGTAAGTCGGAATTAAACCCCAGTCGCTTAAGAAACTAGACTTTAACCAATTGAACATTAACGTTCGCTTATGGTCACTTCTACGCTTAACGAATCACATAAGTCGCTCGAGTACCCTTGGCTCCACCATTTTTAATAAATTAACCATTAAGAATTTTAAGGCAATTCTTTTGCGAGTACCCTATCAACTGCCTAATCCACTTTACATAATTGATTCATACTCCAATTAGCATTTAAGGACCTTAACCAAGGTTTCAAAGTAAGACGAGGGGTAATGGTTCAGTCGCGAAACGTCGTTACTTAAAATGGTCGTTTCTCCTAAACCGTACATCGGATTCAAGCGAACCACATATCAAAATGAAGCTCGTAACATGAACTATCTAATAATGGCAATGGTCAAAACCTAACAGTGAGTTCACGGGTCCTGATGTTAAGAACAGAACAGTTAAGGAAAATCGGGCATTATGACGTTTATGTTTACGCGATTTCCAATTTAATTAACACTCTAAATTATCATCAATTCACTCACAACCACCAATACAACAATATTCAACCATCATACTACAAACTCAGTCCCCAACTCCAAATTTTACCAATTTATCCAACCAATAAAAGACCCAATATTCAAAACCAATACAAATCCACCAAAACTACTTATAATCAAAGATCAAGCCTTAATACTAACATTGCTTCAATAAACCTTAATGGAATCATAAAATTAAAGCTAGGGTTTGAAGTTGATACCTTCCTTGGTAGGTTTTAAGTTGCTAGGAAGCCTTAGGGAGCCTTAATCTAACCTCCTACAAGCTTGATCTTTCCAAAGTAATCAAGAACACAAAGTTAGGTTTTGAAGTTTCTAAAAGTTAGATTGAAAGAACTGTCAAAACGAGGATCTTACCATGCTTATTTGGACGAGACTTGTGAACAAGAGTTGTAGGCCATCTCAATACCTTTCCAAAGAGCTATAGAACATACTATTTGAGTGAGTATTGAAGGAGATATGGTAGCTTGAAGTTGCTGCTCTGGTTTTGGCCGAGAGCTTTTGTTCTTGGAAAGCAAAAGTCAACTTCTAATTTGTGTTTTGTGATTTGTTTTGCCTTGGATTGGTTGTTTTGATTAATTAACCTTTTAACCACGGTAAATTTTGTGTGGTTTATAATCAACCAACACTTCCTTCCCTTTTTGGTCATGCTTATGTCATCTGCTTATGTCATCTTGTTACACTTGTCTTCCTCTTGTTGGTGTGATGACATCATTGTCCATTAACCTCTTTGATTAACCCCTAATTACTTGGCTAATGACCGCTGATGTGTTATTCGGTTCGCTTAACTTTTATTCTCGTTTATTGTTTGAGGGATCATACCCGTGATCTTATTACTTGGGTTCCCCTAAACCTTTCTCAATATTTTATATTTCTTTTATGATCCTCTCTTATAATCCTTGAATTAAATCCTTTTAATCATGTTACCTTATACTCAATTCTTTCGGTATCTGGTGGATTTTCGGGAAAAATCAAAGTGTTCGAATTTGGATTCTGACGATCTTTACATACACTTATTTACTTTATGGAATACTAATACGATCTTAAAATTTCCATAATAGTACTCCTATATAGCGTGGTCTGATAATTTTCCTTAATCAACATCATTAGCAAAAGTTACTATTCATCCATGTTTCAAAAATTCCAAAATTTGGGGTTATTACACCTTGTATCACACAGATACTCTTTCCCTCTCTAAAGATAATAGCCATGTTCATTCTTTCAACCACATCCTTGGTCTCCTTGTGCTTCATGATATTACCACCCAAAACCTTGTCTTCATCAGGCTTTGGAAGAGGAAAATCCACTCCTTTCAACTGAGCAAGGCTTAGAGGGTTCTTTGTAGAGTCCTTATTGGATCTGTTGTTGGGCTTGAGAACCATAGGTTTCAGATTCTTGGAAGAAGTCTCTCCAACCTTATTCCTCCTTACTGGCTTGAGCTCCATAATGATTGGCTCCACCTTTGTGCTATGCTTCACAGATTGTGATTTTGAAGTTGTAGAACCAAAAATTTGTTGCATCCTTTCATCAATTATCCTCCTTTGCTCTTTGACTTTCATCTCAGCTGCTGCTATCTGGATTAGATCAATTCCATCAAGCTTTCCTTTGATTTGAAGTGTTGGAGAAGTGGTGATGGCAGGAACTAGCACTTTAGATATTTGAACTTTTGTTGATGGCTCTCCTTCCCCTTCCCCTTTATTCTCCCCCTTTTTGTTATCATCAAGGATAGGGGTCAAGCCTTGTGCTTTTGCCAGCTACAATAGTAGACTTGTCTGAGATTGTTGATTTTAAAGAATGGTGACCACAGAGTCTTCAATGACCTGAACTCTGTTTTCCAATTTGGCTAGCCTCTTGTCTGCATCAGATTCTCTCCTCAATCTCAGCAACAAATCTTGTATTGTACCATAAGGCATGACTGAATCCAACTTCTCAGAATTGTAGGATTTCAGATCAGCAATATCCTTTTTGAGTTCATCCACACTCAAATTATGTCTGATGTGCTGCAACTGCAGGAGATGCAGAGAGTCTAGATGAGCTTGAAGAATAGCCTTGGTACCAGCATCTGAAGTGTCCTGAAGGGCCTTTTGAATAGCCATAACCTGCTTGACCAAAGCTACACCAAACTGTCATGGTGTAGATTTCTTTGTCCATGACCATTCAGGTAAATTTGGAACAGAACTTGGGCCTGCATCTCCCCCTAAGTTCATGTTCCCATCCAAAGACATAGAGTCATCATCATTAGAATTTACTTCAAATTCTTCAGATGGCTCACCAGCTTGAGAATGCATCCTATTAATAGCAACTTTATCTCTTTGAAGAGATTCTGAAGTGTGCACTATGTTCAAAGTCTGCTCTGCCTCCACATTGCCCTGAGCAGCCAACAGTTGATAGGCTGAAACAGGATGAGTAAAAGTGTCAGCATCCAAGGAAATGTTATCAATTTCAGCTTTGTAATGTTGCTAAAATTATCTTCCCTTTTTAGCATCATCCACAATCATTGACTCACTAGCAATGGCTGGATCCACCCTTATAGCTTCTGTACCTGCTTTTCTCTCATTTTCTCTATATTCTTGCATCAGGGGCTCCCCCTGGCTCACACACACCCTCACCCTCACCTACTAAGGTGGCACTCCCCTCACTCACTTTTGCCATGCTGGAAGAAATAACATGCATATTTTGACTCTCAACCTCTCCTTTTACCTGGGAGCAACCCAGCCTCTCACTCAAATTATCACTCCCTTCCCTCAATCCTAGAAGTGATTGTACAGTAACCATATCTTCTACACTTGGAATTGATTCAGTTGTATGTGTAGAGATCATCAACGGATAGGGAGTATCCGTTGAAGTGGAAACTGATGATATCAATGGATAACTGCTGTTAAGCTTATCCGTCGAAGAACAACCACTTGTCAACGGATGAGAGATATCAGTTGAAGAAGGAAAAGATGTAGATATTGAAAGTGACATAATTGTTGAATCTGTGTGAATTGATTTTAAGTGAGGTGACACAGATTCTTCAACTAAGTTTGAAAGAATTAGCCGATGATCCAACAAATCATCTAAAAGATGATGATCACCAGGATTTAAGTGGGGCTCCTCCCTGAGTTTTAAAGAGGGAGAATCAGGAATTGATGTGAATATCATATCCACATCCAGAGATGGTGATGGTGATGGAGAATTTGGTGATTGATGTGTGTCTATTATGAGAAAATGGGGTTGTGACTCCACATTTGCTGGAGCCACATCAAGCTGAATTTGAGAAGGCAAAGATACAGGTGGATGTATCTGAGTGTGTGCCCCTTGTATTGAAACTAGGGTTTTAGCCTTCTTTCTTCTTGAAAAGGCTTTGATAGGTGAATGTGTGGTTTCAGTGTCCCTCCCTCTTTTGTTCTGTGTCCCTGGTTGGGGACTATTTTCAATAGCTGCATCCTTTTGGGAGGATGCAACTAGGGATGTGTTTGAATCCTTTTGAACCACCACAGTCTTTTGAGAAACTGTGGCTTGGCTGGCTAGGGTACCACTCACCTCTTCCACCTTATCCTGGGAGGTTTCTTGATGTTCACCCCTCCCCTCACCACTCACACCCTGTTCACTCCCTTCAGGGTTTATGGTAGTTGTTACAACTGTTGTCTTTTGAGAAACAACAGAGGTGGTTTTCTTTGACTTGTGTTTTGGAATTTTAGTTTTGGTGGCTTTGGTAGGAATCTGTTGGGTCAAAGACACAGATTCCATTACCACACTAGAAGGCAAAGAAACAATGGGGTTGGAAGAAGTAGGAGTTGCAGAAGTATTTACCTCACTTACCTGAGGTGCATTCATTATTGGCAAATATACCAATGGCACCTGGCTGTTGAGGTTAATTCTCACAAGGTCTGCAAGGACCCTTTTCTCTTGTGCCCAGCATTTGAGTTTATTGCTCTCATTAGTTATGACCAAACCTTCAGCAATATGGTTAGCCAATAACATAAAGAATCTAGCATAGTAGATGTTATGATGTCTATTAGCTTTGTTACCTAACCTGGAACCTAATTCTAGCATGACATAGTTGCTAAAATTAAAGTACCTATCAGAAACTAGCATATAAAGCATATTAACAAGAGATAAAGTTATGGCATCAAAATTGCTAATCTTTCAAGAGAAAACCTTGATAAAGGCATCTCCAAGAAAACTCCATTCTTTCCTAAGGCCCTTTCTTCTAATGCTCCCTAAACTAGCAGAATCAAAAGAATAGCATATGGAATCTGTTAGGAATATGTGTATTAGTTTGATGATAAGTTAAGCAAAACACTTAAGTAGAAATCTAGTGTTTGTAGCCTCAACGGATAAGACCATCTTGGCTATCCGTTGAAGGAGTAGCCTTAGTTAGCAATAAGTCTGGTATTGTAGCACATCTCACTCTCTAGTTTCAAGCTGTAATTCTTAGATGTTGT
Source organism: Apium graveolens (assembly GCF_009905375.1). Classification (NCBI taxonomy): domain Eukaryota; kingdom Viridiplantae; phylum Streptophyta; class Magnoliopsida; order Apiales; family Apiaceae; genus Apium; species Apium graveolens. The sequence continues at coordinate 69,243,196 of NC_133653.1, forward strand.
TAGGAGATAATCAGTCATGTTGACTACTAATGGATGTACAAATAGGAGGGCTAATTGTAAATATTTCATGCCTTGTAATTTTGTATAAGTGAAGAAGTGTCAACGGATATTGAAGACCTTCAACGGATAAGAAACTGAGCTTCAACGGATGTCTCTAACACTTTAACGGATAATATCCATCAACGGATAAGTGCTTCAACGGATAAAGCTTCAACTGCTAGAGCATCAACGGATAAAGCCATCAACGGATGAAAGCTTCAACGGATGCACTGCTAGAGCATCAACGGATAAAGCCATCAACGAATGAAAGCTTCAACGGATGCTCAGTCTCATAGCAGTTGATAGTGACAGTTAACAAAGCTGACAGAGGCACATGGACTGACAGAGATGTGGTAGCCTATTTCAGGAACAGCAGAAAAAGCAGCCGTTTTTAGTCTGGTTCATAATGGAAAGTCAACAGATAATTCCATATTACACTGGATAAAAATGGAACAGAAACAAGTGGAGAACTATTGTCTTATTGTACTTTATCTTTATCTTCACTTGTAAACTTGGTGTTATATAAACCAAGTAGTAGCTAGTAATTAGATGTGAATTTTCTCTGAGCTGTTTAGAAATATCAAGAGAGAAAATCATCTAGTTTGTACTAGGAAGCAGCTGTGATTTAATTTTGAATCACAGATTTTCTGAAATAACACATCTCTGGTGGAACAACAAATCCACCAGAAAAGTTTTTAAGTTCTTTGTGTTCATTGCATTTGTGTTTGAATATATATATGTCTGCATCAGCTCCAAGCAATTCACACACATTTGATCACTCAAACACTTAGTCTTACAAACTGCTCAAAACTTGAAAAAGTTTTGAGATTTACATTCAACCCCCCTTCTGTAAATCTCATTGTTAGTCCACTGGGAATAACAATTGGTATCAGAGCGAGCTCTTAACATACAAAGAGTTTAAAGATCTATTCTGCTAACATCATGAGTAAGAAGGATATTGGTGTAAAGATTTCAATCCTGGAAAGAGATAACTATCATCACTGGAAGGTGAAGATGCATTTACATCTTCTCTCTCAAGATGAAAGCTACATCAACTGCATTGAGAATGGTCCTCACATCCCACACAAGGTGGCCACAGCTGCTACTGCTACAGTTGCTGTTGGACAGTCTATTCCCAAGCCAAAGGCAGAATGGACTGTTGAAGATATTGAAGAGGTCCACAAGGACAAGAAAGCCATGAACATTTTGTTTAATGGCCTGGATCAAGATATGTTTGACAATGTCATCAATAGCCAAACTGCTAAGGAAATTTGGGATACTGTGCAGCTTATCTGTGAAGGCACTGAGCAAGTTAGAGAAAACAAAATGCAGCTTCTCATTCAACAATATGAATATTTTCATTTTGAAGAAGGAGAATCATTGAATGATACATTCAACAGATTTCAGAAACTATTGAATGGATTAAAGCTGTATGGGAGAGTGTACCAAGTCAAGGACTTCAATTTAAAATTTCTAAGGTCTCTACCAAAGGAATGGAAGCCTATGACTGTTTCTCTAAGAAATTCTCAAGATTATAAGGACTTCACACTTGAAAGATTATATGGAATTTTGAAGACTTATGAACTTGAGATGGAGCAAGATGAGCTGTTGGAAAAGGGAAAGAGAAAAGGAGGATCAGTTGCACTTGTAGCTGACAGTGAAAAAGTTGAAGCCAGGAATGAGGAAAACACAATGCCAAGTCTCAAAATTGGCACAAGCAAATCAGAATCAAGCAAGGGTAAAGAGCAAGTTGCTGAGGATGAAGACAATTCCAGTCAGGATGAATCTGATGATATTGATGAACATCTGGCCTTTCTGTCCAGGAGGTTTGTAAAGATGAAGTTCAGGAAAAACACAAAGTTCACTAAGCCAAACAAAAACATGATGGACAAATCAAAGTTCAAATGTTACAACTGTGGCATTAGTGGACACTTTGCAAGTGAGTGTAGGAAGCCAAATTCTGAGAAAAAGAAATTTGAGCAAGTTGATTACAAAAAGAAGTATTTTGATTTGCTCAAACAAAAGGAAAGAGCTTTTCTCACTCAAGATGATTGGGCAGCAGATGGGGTAAATGAAGATGATGA